>NW_021604605.1:796464-835154 GCF_004785775.1 Grammomys surdaster | reverse complement strand
AGAAAGAAAGAAAGAAAGAAAGAAAGAAAGAAAGAAAGAAAGAAAGAGGGGAATTTCTTTAACACAAAGAACTTCAGCAAAGGCTTCTAGTTAAAGTGAGCAGTGCCTAAATACTAACTATCCATCCCACGTGAGAAGCATTTACTAAGTGCAACTTTTGTTTCAGGGAATGTCTTTCTCAGGTGTGTCTTAATCCCAAATGCTGTGGACCTTTAATTTTATTGTACGTGCCTGCGTGCATGCGTTTTCCAAACACATTTTATTTTATCAGAAAGGATTCCTACAATGGAAGTATTCATGGCCATGCTATGGCTAAGTCTTTAGGTTTAAGACTAGTTAAGCTGCCTCAGGTAGAAGTGTTTGCAGAGCTCAGAAGCATAGAATCACAGCCCTGGAGTGGGAAGGGGCCCCCTTAAGCTTGTTCTTGCCTACAGGCATCCAACACAGAGGGATAGCCACTCTTTTCTTTAAGAGCTCAAAAGACAGAAACTCCAAAATCTAGGGGGTTTTTCATGATTGTTTTAAAAGTGCAAACTACAAAACATATGTACAAGGGAATAATACTATAATCTAAATTTAAGTGATTTTCTTTTTTAAACCTTAGCTTTCCCATTTTTAAAAACAAAATACTAAACAGTGAAGCCCTTTGGGGGAAAAAACCTTTTTTTAATGATCCATAAGGGACATCTGTCTAAGCAAATTCTACTAGAAATTATTGCTTTGCCTAAAAAGGTTTTTATCCTATGGTTCCCTGAATCCAACATAGTACCTTTTTTGCTTTTACTATGAAAGCTCAGATTCAAATTTGTGACTCCTTTCTTAAAGTGTGTTTGTGTTTGTGTGTGTGTGTGTGTGTGTGTTTGTGTTTGTTGCTGGGGATAGAATCCAGAGCCTCAGGCTCATGTTCGTTATATTTTCCAGCCTACACTTCATATATATTTTTCTCACAGATTTGTTTTAACAGAAAAAAATACAAATGGCTTCACGAATTTGCATGTCCTTCTTGCACAGGGCTAATCTCCTCCTCACCCTTGCAATGTAAGTGCATGTGCTGCAGGAAGCGAGCACTGGGGCCCACTTGCAAACAAGTAATGAGACTTCATTTCAGCCTTAGCATTTTCTTTCTTCACTTCCCCATTCCTTAAATTACTTTGTTTAGTTGCCCTTTTTTGTTGTTGTTCCTTTGTTGTTTTAGTTTGGCGTTTGTGAGCCATACAGTGAAATAACAGGCTTGGATTGCAGATCTATCTTTTTCTAGCTTAATTAATCTGGCCATCAGTTCCATCATCTTTAATGTGGAAGTAACGGCAGTAGTTTTTACCATATGTGATTGCTGTGTTAAAAGACTACACATGCCCGAGTGTGTAGAGTGTATACACTTCCAAGCAGCAGTAAGCACTAGATGTCTTTTGGTTATTTGTATTTTAACTATAATATCTTCCATGATTTGGGGACTGAGAGGGGAGTGTGTGTGTGTGTGTGTGTAATTTATTGTTAAATTCAAAACTTCAGTGTTTGTACTCCTTCCTTCTTTCTTTTGTAGAAATTGTCTTGCAAAGCAAAATTATTTTGTGTTGTTTTTGTACTAAATGCAAAAGTCATTCTCCATTACAGGAAAGTACTTCCCAGGCCAGCTTGCTTGTAAGAATTCCCAGGAGCACTTCTTGAAACTACAGTCCTCCCTGCACACAACTCTTTTAAAAATATTTTTAATTGAACTTTTTTTTAAAGAGACAGAAATTCAATGTGCTGACCAGTTGTCCTGGAGTTCCTGAGTTTTGCAGCACTTGCCCTACCTCAGCCTCCTGAAGAGTGGGGACTCCAGGTATACGCCCCAAGCCCAGCTCCTAAAATCCTTTTATAAATGAGCAGTCTGATATTAAGTGTTTGGAATTGAAGGATTTTATGCCAGATTTTCTACTGTTTTCTCCAAGAAAAATCACAGATTTCCACACGTGCTCCCTGCAGTTTCTGCGTCCCTAGCACTGGATTTCCCTTTGTGACTTTTATGACTTTTATTCCTTTAGTCCCTGTGCTTTCACTTGCGAGTCTATTTTCTCTCTCATACCAGTGAGCCAGCAGGTCCTCCCCACCCCTCACCCCAGCATTCCTTTGGGTGAAGTACATCAGAGCTAAGCTGTCAGCCTGTTTGTGTCTTCTTGCAGCCAAAGATACATTCACATTAACAGAAAAACAGTCACTCAGTAACTGCTCCAATCCTTTCTTCACAAGGAAAAACATCTGCAGCCTTTTTAAATTTTTTACTGGCCTCCTTGATGGCTCTACAACACTCTGAAAGAACCCCACCCACCACAAGACTGGTGGTTGTCTTCGTAGGGTAGAGATGAGAAATCAAAAAGTGTAGAGAAAGGAGAGGGAGAGAGAGAGAGAGAGAGAGAGAGAGAGAGAGAGAGAGAGAGAATACATTTATCCACTTTCCTGTTTTATATGGAGCAATGCCAAATCTCTCATACTTAAACTTTCCCTCCCCCCTTTCTTTACTTCGACTCTCAGTTTTCCTTTGAATGAATGAATAAATTGTCTACCTCTCCAAATTTTCTCAATAATCTCCCCCTGTAGCTGATTCAGGTGTTTAATCACCTTGACAGAAGAAGGGAGGGGGGAGGGGTGGGCAACAGAGGAGGGGGAGGGGAAGGAGAGAGAGCAGGAAAGAGGGAGGAAGAGAGAGAGAGAGAGAGAGAGAGAGAGAGAGAGAGAGAGAGAGAGAGAGAGAGAGCAGCCTAAGATCCTAAAAAATCTTTCCTTCTTTAATCTTAAGCCTTCTTTGGCTCCTTCCCCCTTGTTACACGTGTGTTGCTAGGACAGTGCAAGTATTTTCAAGATGCTAAGAGACTCTTACCACTGAGTCATCTCATCCTCTACTTCTTAAAAAACATGAGCAAGTCTCAGCAACACTTCATTCACTTCAGTAAATATTCCCTAGAGAAAGAAATACCAGGCTTCAAGAACATGACATCATTAAAAATAAATGTTTGCTGACTACCTACTGAGTGCATGGTACTATGTACGGCTAAGAGACATAAAGAATTGTCTGATTTAGGCACACATGCACACATACGCTACCTTATGTGTTAAACACAAAGAAGTGGCTGTAGACTAGAAGGATTATTGGAATGTGAGGAGCAAGTCTGCTCCAAGGGTCTGGGGTGGTCACAAAAGGTAAGACTCAGAGGCCCAAAGAAAGTGTAGAGGGCCTGAGGGAATTAATGTGAACAAAGACCAGGAAACAGGAACGAGAATAGTTTTTTTGGGGGGGAACAATTAGTAGACCATTTGACGGGAGCAGACAGTTTGTGTAGACTGGCAAACGAGTGGGAGATAATAATGGAGCGGTAGACCTTAGTCTGCTTAGAGAGGGCCTTGAATGCTAGGCTAATTAGTGTAGCCTTATCCTATAAGCAAGGAGTGCCACCCTCACAGATAAAAGAGAACAGGAAACCTCTGGGGCTTCTGGGTACCTTCAAGGAAAGAAGCGAGGACATTGATTACAAGAAGTTTGTGAAGTCTATGGCTATCCTCCACAGTTGTGACTTTATCCCTTTTGTGGTCTCAGTGTTGTTTGGGGGTAGCAGCAGGAGAATAGCTACACAGGCTAGACCCAAGGTGAAAGGAACCCTGAGGAGGGGAAGAAGGGCTGATGGGGTTTTTTGTTTGTTGTTGTTTTTTAAGTAGAAAGAGAAGCAAATCTCTGGGCTCCCAAAAGGTAGAAGAAACATGGCATATTGGGAGCCAGCAAGGGACTGCAAATTGCCTTTCAGGGTTTAACTAAAATACCCCCTAGAGAGTTCCCTGTCAACCCACTAGCCTGCCAAATTTCTTCAATGGCATATCTCATGTTAGTTTAAAATAGGTTACTTAAGTGAGTGTTGTTAAATGAACGCACAAGTTTGGGAAACCCAGAAAGCTCTGAGAATATTCTGGATATATAATGCTGCCTTGCTGAATCGAGATCAACTGGGATCTGGGAAATACTTGTGTTAGTTTCTTGCATCCCCTCATCTGCAGGCACTGCCTGGGAAGGGCCTTGTTTTATCTTCTCACTGAGATTTCAGGGAGGAAAAACGTGTAAAAGCAAAATTAAAAAAAAAATAAAAGTTTTCGGGCAAGATTTGATTGCAGCCTGGTAAGATAAGCAGTTGATTTGGATAATCAGGCACTGCTTTCTGCCCTCCTAATTAAAAAAGACTGCAGTATTACTGAGCAGTTTTATCCAAGCTCCTCGGGGGGAAAAAAATCCTCTACTGATCTCTCCCAGGCTGAAATTTACCCCTGTGCCCTCTGCAAGCAAAGGGGCCACCAATGTTTAGCTGATAAGGCACACAATGATTGAGAAAGACCTTATTGCTTCCTTTTGTCAACTCAGTCTGTGAAGCAAACAGACAGAAAACAGTGGTTTCTTAACTGACTTCCTTGATTACTTTGATGGTCAGTTTATACCTGCTTCCCGGTAGGTACTTGATAATCATTTGCTAAACAAAGGAAGGAATGAATGCCAGACACGATTCTAGGAGATTCTGGGAATCCCATGGCAAAGAAGTAACAGACAAAGGCGCCATCTCAGTAGATGTCACATTCCTGTGAGAAAAAAAAAAAACAGGACAGGCAGGGTCCGAAGTCCCGTCAGATTAAGCACTAAGCACACGGTAGGTACTCATTACAAAGTTGGAGACATGGGGGATTCTTCCACAATCAATTGCATATCTCATTTGTTTCTCAGTCTCAGTCTCATTTGTGAAATCATTCAATCATTAAAAGCAGAATTAACATGCCAGCAATTCCACTCTGTCTAGTCAAGAACAAAAAATCAGAAAGTGGAACAGGTATTTGTAGGTCAATGTTCGAACACCACTATTCACAAACGCCAAAATGTACAAGAAACACAACAATCCATTGGCAGATGTGTAGAAAAGCAAACTGAAATACATACAATGCAACGTTTGCTCGGTTTTTAAGATGAAAAAAATTCTGGGGCTGGCAAAGTGGCTGAATAGAAAAAGATGCTTTGTCACTGAGCCTGATGATTTGAGCTGGAGCCCAGGACCCCATGGGGTGCACGGAACGAACTGACTCCTTCAAGTCATTCTCTGACCTTCACACAGCTGCCATGTGAACATGCACAAACACACACACACACACACACACACACACAAACATAATTCCTAGATTTTGAAGAATAGTCTGAAATCTGCTATAGCATCAATGGACCTGGATAAAATAATGCAGTCACACAAAAAAAGCAAACCACTGCATGATTCCTTTTCCCTGATGTCCTTAGAGTAGTCAAATTCACAGACTAAAACGGAGGTTACTAGTGACCAGGAAAAGAAAATATGGGAGTTACGATATAATAAAGTACTTCATTTTTGTAAAATTAAAAATCAGTTGCAAAACCCTGGTGCCTGTACCTGGAAGGCAGTTATGCCCAGCAGCACAGTGCAGACTGGTGCCTATACTACTGTGTTGTGCTGTACTCTCCCAAATGCTTAGGACAAATTTGTAAATCTTGCATGGTATTTTGCTACTGTTAAACATTTTAAAATGCTTATTCCATACTCTTTTGTGAGATTACACAAAGATGAGCAAACACAAAGCATTTGCTGAAGTTTACATTGTAATACAGGCCCTTTATGATGTGGCCGGGCATGTCAAGGCCATAAAGACAAGAGAACACAAACATTCCACCTAGATCTGGAGAGACAACTGGCTATTGACATTCCCTAACAGAGCAAAGGTGAATGTGTTTTGGGGTGGAGGGAGAAGAGAGTGGATGTAACGGGGAGCCACATATCCCAACATTTTATTTTTCTTTTGAGTCGTCATGGATTAGGATCTTTTTTTGCTTTTGGATATATGACATTTTAAATTAAGATTTATTTAGGAGTATACAAGTCTTTGCCTGTGTGTATGCCTGTGTAGCAAATAGATGTCTGCTGCCCAGGAAATTCAAGGGGGAGTCAGATTCCCTAAAACTGGAGCTACAGATGGGCTTGAGTCACCATATGGGTGCTGGGAAACAAACTCAGCTCTTTTGCAAGAACAACAAGTTCTCTTAACCAGTGAGCCATGTCTCCAACCTCAAGGACTAGGGTTCGTCCCACTTCTATAGAAACAGACAATTGGTTCAGGAAGGGGCAAGATCCTTCTTTATCTAACTTTCCATTTCTCATTATGTGCTTCAAGATGAGAGAAAAGGCAGTGGAGGAGAGAAGACAGGTAAAACAACCAGGATAAACTTCCTACATCCATCCTCAAGAGAAAGAAGTTAAAGAGGTGCACACATACACTTTCCCCAACCCCCCCAAAAAAACATCTTTTGAGACAGAGTCTTATCACATAGTTCTAGTTGACATGGACTTTACTGTATAGACAAGTGGGCCTTGAGCTTACCTCATGGTAATCCTCTGTTCTGCCTCTGCACTGCTGGGGATTATAGGCAGGAGCCTTGGAGCCCAGCTTTAGAGACAAAGGATAACGATGGTAAGTTCACCTTTAGATACTAGAAGAGCATTCTATCCATCCAGGAAGTTAATGCAGGGTCAAGGAAAGCCATCTAACTGCCCTCTGAACGTGATGTCCTCCATACCTGCGGCTAGAAGGCGGATGTGGAACAAGAGGCATGTCTCCCCTCTCTCCATTTATTTCTTTCCTAACAGACAGTTGGGTGAACTCTTTTTGCCATGCCTTACCTGTTCGTTCACTTGTCAATCTCTTGGGTGCCACCTGCTATGTGAGATTCTGGAAAGAGATCACTTTGTACTCTCCATAAAGAGTAGTTTTCCTGGACTGAATTCTTTAAACCACACCACAAATGCATTTCTGTCTTAAAAGAGCAAACTGTTTCTAAGGATTTTAGCACATTGTTTATGAGTCAATGGATACTGCTAATAACAAATGGGTCTTATCTATTCATGAAAGCAAGTCTCCGAGGATTTCTCTTGGGAAGCACTGTGAGCAGTTAGTGTGAGTTATGGTACACATAGACTTCAACTAATAAAAGGGCATGTTTTAAAACATTCCAGAATTCCAACCTGTCACTAATTCAGATTGGTCTGCCTGCCCCCCCCCCATTAATCCAAGTTGATGAGAGTTTGCTGCAGTCGATTTTGAAGTAACAAACGGTAAAGGCAAAAGGGGATACCTTCCTCCTTCCCTCCCCTTTCTCTGACATCTTTTACTGTTACGATAAATAGGTGACAATTTCTCTGGACTTATAATTTACCTTGGCCCTCACTAGGAAGTTGCACTGAAAGAAAGGCTTTCTAGTTGAGTGCCAAACAATGTTGCTATTTTTTTTCTTAGACTAACTCCTTTAGTTTCATGAAAATCATTAGTAAGCTAATGTTAAATTTAATTTGCTTGCATTGATTTGTTGAACCTGCAGCATAAATGCTCATGAATGGGATAATTCAGAAGTATCTTGTAAATGAAATCAGTATCTCAAGAAGGTGTCTGTACCCCTGTATTTATTGCAGCATTACTTATAGCAGCCAAGACACAAAAACGACTAAGTGTCCATCAATGGATGGATGGATGGATGGATGGATGGATGGATGGATAAGAAAATGTGAAGTCTATGTAGATAATAGAATATTATTCATCTATAAAAAAGACGAAAACTCTTCTATTTGCAACAGCATAGATAAACCTGGAGAAGATTTTGATAAGTGAAATAAAAAGATAACTACTGCACAATCTCATTTATGTATGTGATCTAAAATGGTCTAAATTAGAAAAGAAGATAACAGAATAATAATTATTGGAGCTGAGAGAATAAAAGTGTTCATATATGACATGAATAATTTATAGGGGTGTAATGTACAGCATGGTGATTACAATTTATATTTCATTCTTTAGTTGATGTGAAACTTTTCGATATTACTTTCCAAGATCATCCAATTGTAACCATGTGGTCAAAAAAAAAAATAAGAGACATGCTACATGTGGAAGGAGACCACTTAAATGACAGCATAATTTTCCTAATTAGGTAAAGAGCACGTTGGATGTAAAGCTCTATGGAAGTCCATTACATGGGGACTCTACTACATATGTAGCCATCAGTGTTTCAGGATGCTACAAGTAAGTCTGTAGTTTCATGTGCAGACATTGATACATAGATGTACAAATACATAAACAACATGCAAATGATAGCTGCTCTTGCTTTTCTCATTAGAGGAGTCATCTCGTGCTGTCAAAAAGGATCATGAAAGCCCCAGGAATAAAAGACAGAACAGACATGCTGCTCAGGTCCTGATTCTCATCAATAGAGGTGTGTCAAGGCAATGGTTACATTGACTTGCCTAGATCACAACAGATAAGAAATAGGAAAGGAGGCACAAGCAGTCTGATGCCAAGAGGAAGCTGCTTTCTTCTGATTTTTGGAGACAAATGGTTTTTACCCCCTAACATGTGCCTTGAGAAGTAAGCTTTACAAACTTGGGAGAGAACTGAAGACATAACTGAGCTACAGAACACTTCTGTAGTAGACACAAATGGCTGGTTTCTGTCCCCAACACTGCAGAAGGAAGAAAAGGAAAGTCTAGTAAGAAGTTTCCGTCTGAGATGATACACATATCATAAGTAACATATATCTTTCATTGTTCAAGCAACCAAGTGTGTATCTGTGTGTGTGTCTCTGTGTGTGTGTCTGTGTGTGTGTGTCTGAGGGGGTGTGTCTGTGGGGGTATGTCTGTGTGTGTCTCTGTGTGTGTGTGTATATGTGTGTGTATGTAAAAACTGAGGTAGACATAAACAGAAACTCTTTAACTTCCAAGGCAAATCCAATGAATCTAAGATAAATGCTCTTTTTTTAACTAGTATATAGTAATTGTAAAAACAAATGAGTTTCATGATGACATTTTCTATTTTCTACTGTGAATGTCTTTTAAGAAACATTTAGAGTCCACAAAAGAAAGAAAATGTGATGTTTGCCTTTCTGAGTTTGCCTTAGTTCATCTAACAAGATGATTTCCAGTTCTGTCCCATTTTCCTGTAAGGAACATAATTTCATTGTCTTCACCCTTTTACCCACAGTGAACACCTAGGCTGTTTCCAGAATGTGGCTACTGTGACTAGTGTCACAATAAGCAATTTGATCCCCTACTTAAAAGACCTTAAGTAATCCATCAGAAAACTCTTAGATCTGACAGCCTTTCCCTGAAGACCACAAAGCAGAAGTTCAAAGCACAAGTACATACAAGTAGCAGAAGAAATCTACAGGAAATGCGGATGCCATGATGCTGTGTCAAAGGATATGTGAGCAAATCTGAAGAGAATTGTTGCTCTGCTCAAGGGAACTTGTTTTTTACTTTACAATTGAAACATGTCATCTTAATTATGAAACATTTCCCCCTGGCTACTGTTGGTAACTCCTTAATCCACAGTTTCTCTATCCCCTGTGCATATTATCTGTGTCACCCATAACAGCATTTCTCCATCATCAGCACCCTCCATTGGGTTATAAGGACCTTGAGGGTAGAGCCTTACCCATTGTTTTGTCTTCGTCACCCTTACTTAGAACCTGCACATAGTAAAGTACTCAATAATGCCTTTCCCCACTTTGAATGGATGATATCCCATAATTCTCTGTGGCCAAAGAGCAACGGCTAAACAAATGTCAAGCCAATTTAGAGCCCTGCAGAAGAAAGAGAACTGTAAATTCCCAGCTCTTAAATCACAGGTTGAAAGCTCGCTCCTCCCTAGCCATAGCTCCTTGATATGGCTCCTGATTAATAATCTGTTACATCCTCAAAGGGGGTCATTTCAAGGTAACCCACTGGAGCTCCCATGACCTATTGACCTTGCTATATCACTACAACGGAACTAACTTTGGGTCAAAGGATGGCAGAATACTTTGCTACAATTCACATATTGTCCAGAAAACTTGGCTTCCTGGAATTTATAATAAAAATTCCAAATCCCTTGCAATAACTTTCAAACCTCGCAATTCTTGCTAACACAGCATAGTCACATTCAGATTCTATGCCAGGCCTCCTGACCTTTTGTTAATTGCAAAATAAACAGATCTCCAATTTAGAAGGACCTTCTCCTTTTATGGGCTCCCTGCAGAGTAGGCACTGTTTGAATGGTATTTATTTCTACCATATTTGCTTTTGAACACTTGTTCAGAGCAGGGGGCAGGTGTCCAGGAATGGAAGGAATAAGGACTGAGACCAGAAGAGAAACACAGGTGCTCTAAGTGATTAATTTATTCTTCAGAAGACACTGGGGTCCTGGGAGGGTATGTGCAAATTGATAGAAAAAATGTCAACAAGCATTTCTGAGCTCTCTATTCTTGTGCTCTGCTCTATGTGGTGCATCATCCAGTAGGAGAAATAGACACATGCTGCTCCAAAAGAATGGTCCAAAGGCTAGCACAGCTCAGAGGAGACAGAACTGCTCTCCCGTGGCAACGCAAATGATTGGCTTAGAAATGAGGGAGGTAACGCTTGTCGTGGGGGCACACAAATGTTGCCATTTGTGCATATCTTCAATTTTGCAGATTAAAAACATCTTTTATCTGTTTTTCTAGGGCTAATCACATTCCAGGAGGATTGATCCACAATGAATCTGGAAGATAAGTATTATATAAACAGTAGACTAAAATATATTTGCTATGCTTTTACTACGTGGCAAGAAACAGTCTAAGTGCTTTATGTGAATCATCTCATTTAACACGCCTAACAACATGTTAAGAAAAGTATTAAAACCACTTTCCTTTTTCAAAAGCAAGTTTATGACTTGATCAAACTAGTCAAATCTAAATTCCTTCATTCTTTTCTTCCTTCCTTTTTTATTTTTATTGAGACAAGGTCTAATGTTACCAAGACTGGCCTTCAACGCACTATGTAGTCAAGGGTAACTTTGAACTTCTGATATTCATGCCTCTCCCTCCAAGGTTCTGGGATATACACCATCACAACTAGTTTATGGAGTGCCTAGGATTCAACACATGGCTCTGTGAATGCTACAAAAGCACTCTACCAACCAAGTTGCATCCCAGGTACTTCATCGTTTTGTTTTCTTTAGAGACAGGATCTCATGTAGTCCAGAGTGGCCTCAAACTGACTATGTAGTCAAGGCTGGCCTTGAACTCCTAGATCTTCCTGCTTCTGCCTTCCAAGTGCTGGGATTACAGGCAAGCATCACCACAACCAGCTCAAGTCAAGATTTTCATAGTAGTCTATATAATTCTAATGGCCCTGTTCTTAATGCCTCACCCAGTGCACACTACATCATTGTTTTTTATTGAAAAGTACAGCTCTTGCCAGCCAGTGGTGACATACATCTTCAATCCCAGCTCTCATGAGGCAGAGGCAAGGTGAGTTCCAGGACAGCCAAAGCTACATAGAGAAACCTTGTCTGGAGAAACCAAAGCAACAACAACAACAAAAAAAAAAAAAACCCAAGCAAACAACAGAAAATTCCAGCTCTTAACTACTTTATTTTCCACATATGATGGAATATGGTGAAAACTGAGTTAAGTCATAAAGATGGTTTAGTGAATGCCAAAATTAGAATCAGCAACTAAATAACAATATTACAGCAATGAATTCTTAAGAATCCTTAAACTCTACTACCCAGTTAAACTTAGACTTCTCCATCTCTGTTTCGTATACCCCAAACCTCGGGTTAACAAGTATTCTTTCTTCCTCAGAATTCCGGTGATCAAGGTAAACTCTTCATTTGAGCTTTGGTCCAGCCTTAGATACTTCCTCCCAGGCTCTATCCTGAAACCTACTCAGTGACTAGGGTCTTAGTTATCATCTTCTGAAGAATAGAGCCTGTTATCCCCAGGTCCTACCCTGCAAAGGCACTGCCCCATCTACCAGAACTCCTGATGGTCCAACTTATACCACTTCACCGATGTGATTTAGTATACTGAGCTATCTTCATCTAAAGTGAGTAATTTATTCACTTCAGTAATCTTGACCTAGTACCTACCATATGCTATGCACTGTGCTACACTCATGCTAAGTAATCTGCAAAAGATTTTATACCGTGGGGAAAATATAGGAACACTGCAAGAAGCAAGGCGACACTTTGGAGGTAGTTAAGCAGAGATCCACTATGCTCTAAGGCTTGAAAGGCAAGGGAGGAAACAGCATGAAGAGTGTAGCTTTACAAGACCTGTGGGCTTCAGTCAAGAGGCACAGCTGCTACCAATACTCAGCCTATCATTAGACAGCCTGGGGAATAAATACTTGCGCTTGACTTTCCCTCCACCCTCCCATCTTCAGTTGGTGCCAAACACAACCAGAAGTCAGGAGGCAAGGGAGCTCATTAATACAATCCATAAAGGTCAGCCTCCAGTGTCACAGCACAGAGAAGCGTGGATCTGAATATCCAGTAACACTATGCAGCAGAATTATTCCCATCTTAGCCCCAATTTGCTTTACTCATGATTCCTTCTTTCCCTCCTCCTTTAACCCATAGCACCAGAGACTCAGCTTGTTATCATTCTGTGAATCATCCAAGACTTAATAAGTATCCCCCAAACCTATGAATAATTAATGGCACAACCAGATTACATACATGACCCCCAACTCTTGGTTATAGTACCTCACACTCCAAGACAAAGTTACTGACTTAATAACAATGATGACAACAATGACGACAAAGATGATGATGAAGATGGACGATGAAGATGGACACTGCCGGTGATGATGATGGTAGCTATCATGTTTGAACTCTCAGGTCACACAGCAAACTGTAGTAACTGTTTTACATGTAATGCCTCACTCTGAAAACATTGTCGTTACCACATTCATCTAATACCTGGCAGAAGACATTCTGATTTCCAGTGGACAAAAGAGAATCAAGACCAACGTCTCCCCTTTACAGATAGAAGGACATTTTTATAGATCCCATTTCCATTCCTCCTCTGTCACCCTTGAATTGCTGTGTACCAGATGCAAAGAGGATGTAGTTAACACATTCTAATTATGAGCTCTAGGACTAGAGCTGCTTTTATGGAATGCACTCCTGCTGCCACTTTGGCTTCTGTTGCAGAGGCTGCTGAGTGGGCTAAATGCTCTCCAAATGCCCAAGGGGCACCCTCAAGATCTGAACATGCAAACAGAGGAGCTTAATTATGGACCCCAGGAACCAGAATGACTCTATTTATAGCCGTAAAATCCTGAAAGGCAAAAATAGGTATTTAGGGGAAAATGTGAAACGGCACCTAAGGGTCAGAGTGGTTTCTTCAGTGATTTGCTCTATCCACCTATTACACCCCTGCATCAAACTTACAGGATCTGTAAAGAATCCTCACACCTCTACTCACCAGACCTTCCTCAGAGAGCAGAATACAAGCACAGTGGACACTTCTGCACCTATGAGAAGCCACTTACCTTTGTTCACAAAGTGTTCACCCAAGAGTGTTCTATCTCCATTGGGTATTTCTGTTACACTGGGACCATGCCTTAGTGAAGCCACTCAGCAGCTGGATTGCTAGAACCTACATAACTGGCACACAGTAGGTACTTAATGAAATGAACAGATGAATGAAATGAATGGAAGCCTCTGCTGCTGGAGGATTATTAATAGTCTATATTAATTCCCAAGATTAACTTGGCTGTGAATCTCTATAGGCATCTGAGGAACACTGTCATTCCCATTATCTCCCCGTCTTGGGGTTTAATAATGTATCTGTCCCACAGCATTTTTATAATTATGCTGAAAATAAGCCTTTTCCTGGTATTGGTTTAATCTAAAGCAATTTGGATAAGTTGTATAAATATTATTGGATCACATTTAGAAAATGGAGCGATTTGCCCAGTTGCAGTTGGAATTTCAGAGAGTCTTGGGAAGGGGAAGATAACAGATCTAAGCTTTGCTTGACACATAGTTAATGTTAACTATGTCTGTAAATGTTGACTCTGCAGTAGTGAGCTTTACATTCTTCAATGGCTGCCCCAACTCTGGGGGGTGTGGGGCAACTGTTGAAAGAGGGAATCTGTTTCCATTTTATTTCTACAAAGTCACTTTAAGAACTTAGTAGTCACTTACTTTGTACTTTATTACATCAGGAGCCCCCTTTCTAACTTGTGATTTGAGTCTAATGGCAGTCAAGTAAAGGCCAGATATAGAATAACTTTAGCCACCTCATTTTGTTTGTGGGGAGGAGGACATGCCTGTTACACCAAGGATTTGCAAGCTGGTCAATTTACTGCAAGCAAGTCAAATCAAACAAGGGAGCAATCTAACTTCCTAATAGATTTTCTTTCCAGACTCTTAACTGAGATTCCCCAAGGTGAGCTACTTGTACTAACTAGATTTCAGTCCAGTGAGTAGAACTTGCTATTCTTCTACATTCTTTGAGGCAGAGACTATGTCTGCTTACTCAGTACTAGTTTGGGGTTTTTGTTGTTTTGTTTTTGTGTATCTAGCTCAGTACCTGGAACATAGTAGATAGCCAATAAAAATACTGTAGGTCGGTTTCAGATTCATTGAGTAGTCCAACATTACAAAAGTAATTCAGGCTACTTAAAGAAAGACGCATGGTAAGAGCAATGGGGGGAAACTAGTACTCTCCTTTGGGTCTCAGGAGTGGGCCATGTAATGGATATTTACTGAAGCAGGCACCATGTGTCAAGTACAAGGAATACAAATGCAGAATTCAATGTCTCTAACGTCTATGAGACCAGGCTCTACAAGAAACAGACAACAAAATCATTGCAGTGCTCTCCAATAAGTGATGTGAGAGCAGAAGTCCTGAAAGCTGTATAGGGATGTCTAATTGAGACAGAGTGTCATGGAAGGCGTCACAGAAGAGGTAAGAATGCAGTGGAGTTTTAAAGGGCAAATGGGAGTCAGCCAGACTGAAAAAAAAAAGAGAGAGAAGGGCATTCCAAGCATATTTTAGTCACAGACAGGTAAAACTAACATAAGGCTTTCAAGAACTTTTAGACAGTTGATACAGATACTGCTGGCATTTTAGTCTGGATAATCACTAGTTGTCAGAGCCTGTATTATAGTATATTTTGTAGGAATATCCATGAATTCTACTCTGGAAATACCAGTAGACTTTCCTCTCCAGAGGTGTGGCAATCAGAAATGTCTACAGACATGGCCAGATGTTTTCCAGAGGGGGGAAAACAGTTCCAGTTGAGAAATACTTAGAGTCAAAGGTATGTGTAAGTGAAGGGAAATGAGATTGGAAAAGCAAGCAAGGCCCAGGTTATGAAAGTCATGTGTGCCTGTGATAAGAAGTTTGGACTTTATCCAAAGGATCACCAGAAATCCTTGAAGGATTTCAAGTCAGAGGCTAATATCCTTAAATGTACGTTAGGAATTTCACAATGGCAGCAGTCAGAGTGTAAATCTGAAAGGACTACGTGGCAAGGCTAGAAACAGGGTTTTCACGTAGGAGACTCCCACACTTACCTAGAAGTGAAGCGAGCTAGTGTCAGGGCTGTGGCCGCAGGAACATGGTCAAGGAGGAAAGTTTGAAAGGGATTGGGAAAAGTTGATCTTTGACATTAGTGGGTTCAAAAATGTTGAGAGTAAAGAAAGCACGGGATACTCAATTTTCTAGTTTCAATAATACAATAAATTACAGGACCATTCATGGCCACAGGACCACAGAAAGAAAATCAGATTTGGGGAAGACTAGTATTTTAACATGGACAGTGTATTTAACTGTGAATCTGAGCCACTAAGGGGCTTTTCAGGTATAAATATCCAGAAAGGATATATCTGCAGTAGATGTTAAGCAGAGAGTTATGGGGAAACCCTAGGGCAGATAATTCTGAAGCAGGAGGCAGGCAATAGCCTGTCACCCACTTACACTGGTTACTAAACTTCCTTTATGAGCCTTCTTTCACCTTCATTCATTTAATCAACATTAAGTGCCAGCTCCTAAGACAGGAGCAAGAATTACAAAATGCCAGGCATTGCTTCCATCTTTAAGTTTCCCAGAATCAATACAGGGCCATAGGCAAGTCCACATGCACTAGCAATGCAGTAAGTGCTGTAATGGACTGGGAAGAGGAAATCGGGAGAGGAGGGGCCTCTAATGGAAGGACTGTAGAGCAGAGGAGCTGGGAAGCAGGGGAAGCATACTGGCAGAAGGTACTAAGAGAGGTAAGACCCGAAGCAGCTGCGACAGCCCACCTTGTGGGCCTCTCTTCGCTGATTTCAGGAGCACATTTCCTGTGTTTGCACAAGGCTGCACTGCCTGACTGCAGCTTCTAGCCAAGGACTGAGAACAGCAGGAACTAAGGCTAGCCTACTGTGAGGAGATTCGGACTCTGGCCCAAGGACTTGGCCATCAGGAACTTTTCTGAGACTACATGACAGTCTAACATGGTCTCACCCGAACTCTCTTTTTGCTCTCCTGAGGGTCAGATTTCCAGCCCAGCCCTCTTTGGCTTCCTCGTTTTCTTTCAAACTGTTGATTCTGTACAGAATCCTATCTTGGGTTCTTATTCTCAGAGCACCCAAACAAAGATTAGTTGCCTTGCTCTCGAATCAGAGAGTTCATGAGTGTATAAAATGAGGTCATGAGTGTATAAAATGAGGGTATCAGTAGCTACCTCAGAACATCGAAGCAAGGGTTAAATGAGGCACCACATTGAAATATTTAACTCAGTTCCAGATACCAAGTAAGAGCTCCATAGATTCTGATGGATGTGTGCAAATTAGGCATTCTGAGTGGGGTGGACAGCACACTACATTGTCACAATGGTGAGAAATGTCACAGAAAGGTGGAAGGGTCAGGCAATGTCATAAGCATTTCAGGACTGCTTGAAATGAAGTGATAAACAGTGATAAACAGAAACGACAGGGAGGGAAGCAGTTTACAGGACTAGTCCTGTGCCTGCAAACTTTACAATGTGTCATTTGGCTTCACTTTTTTCTTTTACCACCTCCTTTAGCCTGTGTCACTATCACTGCATCTGCTTAAACTGAAGATGCAGACGTTCACACAAGTACCGTCCACATTCTCTAATTCAAAGAGCCTGACATGCTGGGTAGAGACAGGGTTTGTTGCTTCACAGTTCCTCCCCCTCCGGATTCCAATTTAATGCAGCCTTGAATGGGGATTACCTGGAAGGAAAAAGATCTAATCACTACTTGGCCCTTGCCCGGAAAACTCTTTCATTCATTCCAAAAACATTAACAGGGTCCATTTTCCCCCCTAAGGAGAGTTAATCATTACCCCAACCTCCTCTTGTCTGCTCTCCTCTCCCCCATATCTCCACCCAATAATCCAGACATGTTCATGAGCATGAGAATCAAAAACACAGCAATTGTGTGGTAACGTGTGGCTGGATGTTCTGCTGGCCGAAGACTCGAATTCAATCCTAGCCCAACCATTAAGCAGAGATGCAATATTCAGCAAGTTGGCCACTGAGCCTCAATTTCCTCTTCTGTGTGATGGACACAATAATTCAAGGTATAGACGAGACTGCATTTTGAAAACTCCAAAACCAGACAAGATATTCAACATGTGTCATTTTATGAATATGAAACCACCTCTCTTATATCTGTGAGAATATTCTTCTCTTTTTCTGGTATCCTCACTTAGGGAATGTATAAAAAGAAATCCAATCGGTCTTATAAATATGAACAGAGAAATAGATTTCTGATGCTTCTCTGAAGAATTTTTTCTTTAATTTTTTAATAATTCCCTTTTATTTTATGTGCATTGATGTTTTGCTTGCACTTATAGCTGTGGTTAGGGTGTTAGATTCCCTGGAGTTACAGACAGGTATGAGCTCTATATGGATGCTGAGAGTTGAACCAGGGTACTCTGGAAGAGCAGCCAGTGCTCTTAACCTCTGAGCCATCTCTCCAGACACCTTAAACACAAACAAAAAGATCTGGAGATGGATTAGGAAATTGGGCCAACAAGTAAAGGTGCTTACCACTAAGTCTGACTATCTGAGTTCATTCCTTAGCCTCACATGATAGGAGAAAACCAACTCTCAAAAGATGGCCTCTGACCTTTCCATATGCTCTGTGGCACACAAAAAATTCATGTGCACATGAACATGTGCCTGTGTGTACACATGAACACACACACAGTACATAAATAAATGTAATACCTTTTTAAAATCTAGTAGGGCTAGAGAGCTCTTCTTAACAGAGGACCAGAGTTTGGTTCCCAGCACCCAGATGGCTCACAACCATCTGTAACTCTAGTTTCAGAGGATCTTGATATCCTTTACTGATCTATGAGGACAACTGTACACACAGGGTATATACTCACTGGCATACATACACATAAACAAAAATATAATTAAAAAAAGAAGCAGTGACAGAAAACTCTGAACTGGGCTTCTTTAGCTTTGCAAAACTTGAGTTTCTTTTCCTATTCTTCTTATCCTATTCTTAAATCTGTTTTGGGGGCAGGGGGAATGTGGAGGTACCTTCCTTCCACTACCTTACTTGGTTTAAGAGGTTTTTTTTTTTTTTTTTAGAAGATAGTGTCTCATATAGCTACAGTTGGCCTAGAACTTGTTATCTGGCTGAGGGTAGCCTTGATCTTCTGATCCTCCTGCCTCTATATTCTAAGTGCTGGGATTACAGGTATATGCCACCACAACTGGTTTATATGATGCTGAGATTTGAACCCAGGGATTCATGGATGTTTGGCAAGTATTCTACCATCCCTAGCCATAATCACTTTGTACTGTACTATTATCTATTATCTATTTGTTTATTGTCTGGCATTCATTAATGATCATGTGTATGTGTTGCTGTTAAATTTATTGAACTCCTACCAGTACTTTGCATACTACCTAGCACATGACAGCCAATCAACAAATCCCTGGATGAATAGGGGAGTAGATGGCTAAATGAATGAATCTGGCTTTCTAGCTGGGCTTTCATCCTCCTGTTCATTCCTGTGTGCATCAGACTAATGAGAAGAGGAAGGTGATGTAGGATTTGAAGACAAGGTGAAGGCACATGAACTGCACCCACAGGAATAAACATAATAGAGTGCTTACCTATACTAGCATCTTCTGAAAAGTGTGCTGCAAACTAAGTGTGGGCAGAAGTTCTTAGTGTTTTCTGTGGAAAACTGTCCCCATACATGCTTCCCAATAAAAAGGGCTCCGTGCTCAAGTAAGTTTGATTCAGCGCACCCAAAGATGCATTTGCAGTGTACATTAGCTATTAAAGGCCATCAGACAGTAAAGAGGCTTACTTAATTATGGAATGCCTCTTGTCATGTAATACATGCAGAAAACAAACTCCAAGCTATGAAATAGTCGCAATGAGAAAACTTATTGTCAGATTGCTGGACATGTCAAATCACTCACCATGTCTGATTTAAAAAAAAAAATTATCCTTTTCTTCCCATTTAGTCATCACAGGCAAAAAATTTTTAAAAATCCTTAAAACAAAATACTGTCTTAGAGAGAAAGGGATGTAAGTGTCCTACTTAAACTGAAACTGTGTAAAAGGCTTGAGAAGCCAACTAACTGGCTTAGGCAAGAGGAGCTCACGTAGAAAAATCAAGTCGTGATAGCAGCGTATAAAGGAAAACGAGCTTATGACTCATTTCTTTCAGTGGCTGCATTGCACCTTTCTCTCCCCACACCCCACTGTAATCATCACCACACAATGACTCCTTGCTGCATGACCCGAGTGTGCAGATTCTCACATGTGTCCCATAACTGATCTTTTTCAAACAAATCCAGTCTCATTCTCTCTGTTTAAAACACTTCAAAAGTGTTCAAGGGAAAACAACAAAAACCAGTTCTAACAAGGTCTCCAAAGACCTTCAGATCAGATCATACTCCCCCTTCCCCCGAGTAGATCAGTGGTTCTCTGCCTGTGGGTCACAACCCCTTTGGGTGTCAAACAACCCTGTCACAGAGGTCATATATCAGATAGTCTGCACATCAGATATTTACATTATGATTTATAACAGGAACAAAGTGTATGAAGTGGCCAGAAAAATAATTTTATGGTTGGGGGTCACCACAACATGAAGAACGGTATTAAGGGTCACAGTATTTGGAAGGTTGGGAACCATTGCAATAGACTTTATTGGTAATCTTCAAAGGAGACTAACTGGCCTCTAAATCCCAGATCTACCAGTTAGTGGCTGCATAATTTTGAATTTAGGAACTTCTTTGTGCTTCAGTTTTCTTTTTAGTAAAGTGAGACACTTATTTTTTTTTATTATTTATTTATTTATTATATATGAATACACTGTAGCTGTCCTCAGACATACCAGAAGAGGGCATCAGATCTCATTACAGATGGTTGTGAGCCATCATGTGGTTGCTGGGATTTGAACTCAGGACCTCTGGAAGTGCAGTCAGTGCTCTTAACCACTGAGCTATCTCTCCAGCCCAAGTGAGACACTTATAATCCTTATTTTGTAGGGTCATCTTGAAAATGGAGTTAATATGCACAGTAGCCAGAATAGTGCTCTATAAATGGTGCCTTTTCGAAGTATCTCTAACCACAATCCTCCCCTCCCCGCCCTTCTATCTTTTAGTTCATATGCCATGCCGTATTTCTTTTTAACTACATAATCCAATGCTGTTTAGTAGATGGGAAGACGTTTCATATGCCCTAACCCCAGGTAGCCACTGGTCTACTTTCTGTTTTCATGAAATTTTCAAATGAACAAAGTCACAGTCCGTGGTGTTTTGTGTCTTACTTCCTTCCCTGAGCATCCTGTATTTAAAGTTCATCCACTCTGTGGTATGTATTATATTTTTATGGCCGTATCATGTTCTCTTTTGCTGCCTAGCCTTTGTGCATGGTATCTGCTCTGTCTGTCCCAAGTCTCCTCCACCCCCACATGCACAACTTTCTCCTACTTCTGATTCAGCCCTCTAGTTCTGATGGAAGAGGAGAGTTTCCTCTCACAAGTCTTTGATGACTACTTTCTCTCATGTCTCACCCACCCACCCACCCACCCACCCACCCACCCACATCTGGGGTTAGCAGCTTCCTAGGTGCTTTTTAAACATGTGTCTTTTTCTCCAAGACTTCCCACAGACAAACCTGGGGGGCCATGTGTGTGTACTGAGCAGATCCAGTGTCTAGCAGGTCGAGTATATGAGTAGGGACTCAATCACTTTGTTGAATTAATGAAGTGGGAACATGAGGAGCCCGGGAAGGGAAAGTGCAGGCTTGACTGGGAGCAGACTTGGCAGCTTCAGTCTTCTCTCCAGCTTCGCTTTGTAAATACTGCTTTCTTCGAGCCACATGTCCTCAAGCAAAAGGCGAGGTCTGTTTCTTCTCTGCAAAATGAACAGTTCACCTGAGTGATCCCTGCAACCCCGTTCAGCTCTGACACTGATTGCTTGCAAGTATATGTTTAATTAGTCCTGTAATTATGGAGGCAAGCCAGGAGCATGACAAATGCATTAAAAGTACATTTCTCTCAAATTAACACAAAATGGCACCATACAAACTAGGACTTTTTCCCTTAAAGCATTAACAATATGGTATTAGCTGAGGTCAAATAAACAACAAAATTAAAGTAATGCCTTACATTAGAAGGAATGAGAAGCACAGCCTCCATCAGCTAGAAGTTTCTGAATTCTCTGTTAATCAGTTCTGTCTTGACACTTGATTGAAATATTAGCAATAAGTGCCTCTGCATTTATCAGCATTTAACGACTTGAATTAATTTGCCTCAACTGCCCTGGTTTAGTAACTTGGAACAGAAAACTAAAAGGCAGTACTCTATTTAGAAAAAAAAAAAAAACAAAACAGTTTCTGGCTCCATTAGCCAGGCCTGAGCTATCTGAGTGGGCTTCCTTTTAACAAATCTTGCTGCAGATACTTCTAGACATGAGCTGCTCTCCATCAGAGCAGCCTCAAGCAAAAGGCAAGTGGCAGGAACAAAACAGTTGAGAATTGCTGCAGCAGCTGTAGCCAGCAGCAGGGATTCAGGAAGAGTAAGCATTTACTGAGCACGGTGGCCACTTTTCTATGCACTATCTCACATATTTACTACCCTTACGTAAACTGATAATATTATTCTCATTTTACGGTGAGGAAACTGAGCCACGAAAGGTCGAGCCATCACTCAAACACATGCAATTTGTGAATGGTAGGGTGGGGGTTCAAAACAATGACAGCATCTCTAGTGATTCAGAATATATGCCTTACGTTCCTTAATGATTCAGCTATCTTTCACTCTCAGAGAATTATGAACTTCCAATGGGTTTGTTCCACAAGCAACTACCACAGTGATTGTCATAGTCATATTGATTCATTTATTCTTTCAAAGACAGTTTTATTGAGTATATGTTCTGTGTTAATTCCAGACTTGCAGCATAGCTTATATCTAGGTAAAGGAAACAAATTAGTAAAATACATATTTTCCTCTCTCTCTCTCTCTCTCTCTCTCTCTCTCTCTCTCTCTCTCTCTCTCTCTCTCACACACACACACACACACACACACACAGGCTGTCCTGTAGACTAGGCTTTCCTTAAATTCACAGAGATCTGCCTGCCTCTGCCTCCTGAGCGCTGGGATTCAAGGCATGCATGTGCCTCCACCAAGCAGGAAATGTTTTCTATGGGGAGAAAAGGCAAAAAAAAAAAAATGAGATCAGATCACAGGGTCTGTAGTGAGATAGCTTAGTGAGTAAAGGAACTTGCCACTATGCCTGATGGCCTAGGACCGGACCCCCTTGGTAGGAGGGAACCTACTACATCAAGTTGTCCTCTGACCTCCACAAGTATCCTGTACAGCACCCTCCTCCACCACCCATGCACAAATTTTTCGTGTGTATGTGTGAGCATATGTTGTTATTGTGCTGGGATTCAAGACAAGTTCAACTATGCTCAACTACATGCACAACTTTTTAAGTAGAAAAAAACATTTAAAATTAACATAAAAAAGAAAATGACATCAGGTCTAGTTGGGCCCACAGATCGTTGGTGGAGTGTAGGCTTGCCTGCATGGGGCTCTGGGTTCCATTCCCCAGCTTGTAGCAAATTCCCCTGGAGTCTGGGGAAGCTGTGCTTTGTTAGGCAAAAGTAATCAGAGAAGATTTCTTGAAGAAGGGGCCGAGACCAGAATGGTGGAAAAGATAGTGAGATTACATGATGAGAAAGAAGGCCAACCATGAGAAAAAGCAAAAGAAGTTTGCTCCAGACAGCGGGGCTAGAAACCACAAAGGTTGGGGAGGGGTTGTCAGGAAGTGAAGGATTGTACGTGATGCCTGTCCGCAGCACACAAAGGGCCTCTGCGAATGTACCGACACTGAGGACTGAGACTGCTGCCCCCTATTGATTTATGAGAAAGAGCCAGAGTGGGAGGGAAATACGTTTTCCAGAGGGAATGCTCAGAAGCAGAGCATTGCCGGGAGAGAAGCCTGAGTTTTCCAGGCATCTGCTTCCTCTTCTCCTGGGACTCCTTTCCTTTGCAGTCGACCCTCATATTTTACCATTCCCCCTCCCCTTTCCTCCCTCTTCTTCCTCCCCACACAGCTCAGAAACAGTTTCAGCATGCAAGCCCTCTCCATCAACTCCTCCTGGGGCCATGAGACAATCTGTGCCTGTGCCTTAGGCCTCAGATCCCCAAACTTTTGAGTCTGATGAGAGAAAGGAACAGTAAGGACAAAGACCACACCAACATCCCTCTTGAGTTGAAAATTCACGGGCTTCTGCTGCAGCCCTGGAAGGATTCAGGCAAACTTAGCTAAGATCACAGTCTGGGTAGTTGGACTTGCTAAACTACGACGAACAGGAAGGAAAGCGAGCCTCAGAAAAACCAAACACAAGGGAGCAAGAATTCCAGGCTGCTGCGGCAGCAGACCAGCATTGGAGGGAAGGCCCAGTTTAAAAGGCGCGCACCTTTCCGAGTACTTCTGACTCCCTACTGCCCCTCTGTGGAGAAACACTCTGGAAAATAGTATAATGGTATAATGGTATAAATTGGGAAACTTGTCACACAAGGTCCCTAAAACTAAGAATAAGTCATTTCAAAACTTCAAAGAAGAAGTCAGAGAAAAACATAGGATGTACTCAGTTCATTCCATGATATAAACATGACCATGGCTTCAAAACCTGATGAAGGAAAAAAACAAACAAAAATCAACCAATAAAAACCCAAAGGACAGCATCAACTAAATAATAGTTTATATACCAAAATGTTAGCTCTTGGTATGGACACGTTGATTGGCAGGTAAAGACACCTACTGCCATGCCTGAGGACTTAAATTCAGTCTCCAGATCCCATTTGGTGGAAAGAGAGAATTGATTCCTGAAAGTTGTCCTTTGACCTCCACATGTGGTCTACAGTACTCCAGTTCCACAGGATCTGAAACTCTGTTCTGAACTCTGTAGGCAATTGTACTAATTACACACACACACACACACACACACACACACAAAGAACAAACATCACAATAAAATCGATCCCAGAATACAACAATGCTGTGGTCTAAAGGCAATCTATTAGCATAATACTAAGCAGAGGTTCAGTCAGTTCTTTGGCACATCTATTAACTAGGGATGTTATTCATAGGGAAGGCATAGGAACTAGACCTATTAGAAAAGGACAGGGGTCTAGATTTAATTCAGTCCACAGAGTTTCTTCCTAACATGCTGAAGCTCTGGGTTTGGTTCCCAGCACCAAAGCTGTGTGCTGCCATGCCGAGTACCCAGGAGGTAGAGGTAAAATGATCAAAAGTCCAAGCTCATCCTTGGCTACATGGTGAATTGAAGCTAGCCTAGGACAGATGAGGCTTTATCTCAAAAAGAAAAAAAAAGGAAAAAGAAAATGGAATTGGAAAAGGAGGGAAATGAAAAACTACTGAAAGATGTTATCAAAAGCCTCCACCTCACTGTATATATGTTTTACACAATGAGGTTGTGTTATTTTCTAACATTATTCTCAATTTACAGTTACATATAAAGGCCACAATGATGGGGTAAAGCATGGCTAGAGTCTCCTTGGCAACCCAGTAGTTATTCCAGATTATCAGCCATCTCATCATAAAGGCAGGAAAATTAAACCAAAATGGCAGATCTTAGGATGAGCAGGACAACAGAAGATTGTCACTCTGGAAGTCTGGCTGTCTGGGACTCAGCCATCTAAAGACTCTTGTCTTAGGCAATGGTAGGTTGTGAAGATAATATAGCATTCTGTGGAAACAGGACCTACAATGAGATGAACCTCTGAAAAGCAAGCATTAGCCAAATCCGACTTCATTTTATACTGTGTTTGTTTATTTGCCATCATGCTCCACTTTTTTTTTTTTTTTTAGAAAACTCTTATTCAGTGTTGCAGTCTTGCCTAATCTGTTCTAGAAGGTCCTGTGGAATGGTTGATGTATTCAGATCAAAGAAGCCCTTCCTTTACAGGCAGGAGGAAGCTCATTAAATCATCCTCCCTTATCTCCCCCTGCACTCTCTGGGCTTCTGCAAGGTTAATAGGTGCTGACAAGTAAAACCCATAGAGCATCAAAAGTATGCACTTGCCTAGTAATCAGGGTTGAATTGTACAATTAGCTCAGGAACGTAGAGATAACAATTGTCCTCCACTGGACAGTCTTAAAGGAAAAAGAACCAGCAAAATTAGCCTCTGGTCAAGGATGAATTCCAAAAGAATCAAAGTACATCACAAAATAGAATCTGGTACATGAAATAGAGAATAACAGGAGAATGGTAACTATAACAACAAGAATGCTTGCTCTGGAATAGTATCCAAATGCTGCTTGAAACAATGGTATGGTATAGTGCTTGTGAGTGTGAATGCAACCTTGAACCTTCTAAAGTTGGGTTTTGGCTCTGTCACTCACTACTTGGGTAACTTAGTACTTTAGCTCCATTCCTTATTTATTTACCTGTAAAATGAGGTACCTCACACAATTGCTGTGGCAATTAAATGACTAATATATGTGCAGCTGACATGCGACCAACCACTAGTCTTTGTTATTAAGGCCAGGTTCCTCGACCAGAATACTGTGGTATCTTTTTTCTACATGGATCTGTTTGCTTATCCTGTTGTCACAGGCAGTTTCACTGCTGGTACCCTCCCCTCTTCCCTTCTTCTTTGACTCTTTCCATAGTCTCTTCAAACATCCCCTCCCTACAGTATGCCCTTTCACAAGCTGCTTTGAAGCACCTACATGTCAAGGCTCAATAGCCTTCTCCATCCCAGCACCCATGATTGCTCACTCTCCCAAGAACTCCAGCTTTCCTAATGAAAAATAGCCAAGGCTGGGGCACAGGGTTGGTTCTGTAGAGAGTCTCAGATGTAAAATAACAGATGTTCTACCACAACTGTTGTTTGTGAGAAATCCAAACTGCTCAGCTTAGACCCATGCCAAAAGGAATTTTTTCAGACCACTAATTAACTTTTTAGCTAAGTCCAACTTCATCAGTGACCTGTAGGCTTATAAAAATCTTCATTTACCTTACTTTGTACTGCTTTACCATCCTCATCCAGACCTCCTAATAGCAACCATCACTACATACCACTGAACTTCAAGTCTTGTCTGTGAAGTCTTTTAATAGTTGTATTTTCCTTTTGAGTGTTTAGGAGGGATTGTTTGTTTTTGATACCAAGTATAAATCTGTTACCCTGGCTGGCTTGCAACGGGCTATAGAGGCCAGGGTAGACTTGAACTCATAAAGATAAGTTTGCCTCTGTTTCCCAAGTGCTGGGATTAGAATGTGCCACCAAACATAGCCTTCTAAATAGTTGTGTTTTAGACCTTTGTTTTCAGCTCTCTTTTCTACTCTCCACCAAGTTCTTAAGCAGACAAATGAAGCCAATCAAAAATATCAGCCCAAAGGCTGGGGATGACGCTCAATGCTAGAGCACTAGCCTCACATACACAAGAACGTGCATTCAGTTCCCATCACTGTAAAAGAACAACTAAAGTCTGCAGGTTACTTTGTGCATGTTGTAATCCCAGTACTCAGTAGGCAGAGACAGAAGAACCACTGCAAGTTTGAGATCTGTCTAGTCCATATGGTAAGCTCTTCGCTATCTAGGGCTATATACTAGACCTTTTCTCAAAACAACAATAACAGCAAAGAACATCAGAAAATAAAACCAAGTCATATATCAAAGTCAGTAGGAAAACATACCAAGACATTCACATTAAAAATTTCAATAATTTTTGTTTTTAGGCATAGGGATCAACAGTTAAGAGAACCAACTGCTCTTCCAAAGGATGAAAGTTCAATTCCTAGCATCTATAGGGCAACTCACAACCATCTGCAATTCCAGTCCCAGGGTATCTGATGCCATCTTCTGACTTCTGTGGGTACCAGGTATGCATATAGTGCACATACATACATACATACATACAGGCAAAACTATCATACCCATAAAAATAAATTAATAAATCTTAAAAAATTAATTAAAAAATCCATAAGCCAAATAGAACTTTCTCAAAATTGTCTGGCTCAGTGTGCACAGTATCATGAAACTTATCTTCTGAGGTCAAAGAAGAGGTCCATTCCAGGGGCCAGTGAGATAGCTCAGTGGGAAAATGAACTGTCAAGCCTGACAATCCCCAGAGCCCACATGATAGGAGGAGAAAACCAGCTCCTACAAAGTTGTCCTCTGACACATACACATGTGCTATGTACTCCTTCCCACCCCCACAATAAACAAATAAAAATATAAAGATAAGCATAATTTTTAAAAAGTAGATGAAGTCTGAAAGAGAGAGAAAGAGAGAGAGAGAGAGAGAGAGAGAGAGAGAGAGAGAGAGATCTCCATTCCTCTCATAATAAAGAGCAGAGAGATGGCTGCAGTCCAGGTACAGGGCCTGCATATTTCCAGGACAGTTGTGTGTTCACCCTACATTCTGGACATTAGCCATGGGGTAGTATTACAAGTTATTCCTAGCCACTTTTGGCAAAACCTCAGAATCAGATTGAAATTAAAGTTGAAAATATAGTGATTTATGGGCAAGCAATCTTCAGGCATTTCTCAGTAGAATTCAATGAAGCCAAGGCACAAGGACTTTAGTTCTCAGCAACTCATGAGACTGTGAGCTTCAGGAATGAAGCATTTGCATCTATCTATCTTGTTCTCTTTTGTATACCCAGATATAACAACATACCAGAGGCATTCATTGTATATTTGTTGAGTGAAAAAAATGATTGCACCCTCAATGAATGCTCCCTGGCACATGTGTAGCAGAGGACTGCCTTGTCTGGCCTCAGTGGGAGAGGATGAATCTAATCCTGTAGAGACTTAATGTCCCAGAGAGGAAGGATGCCTGGGGGAGGGGGAAGGGGGGAGGAGGAATCTGCTCAGAAGTGAAGGGAAGGGGGAGGCCAGAAATAATTCTATGAGGGGTGACCAGGAGGGGGGCAACATTTAGGATGTAAATAAATAAAATAATTAAAATTAAAATTTATATATATATGTATATATATATATATATGTATATATATATATATCACAGTAGATCCTACTCTTCAATTCAAACTTATCAAATCCAGTGAATCTCTAATCTAATCTAATTCCAAAGCTTGCTGTGACATTTGTTGTGGTTTGAACTTAGCGACAGGCTTGAGGGTCCTGTCCACTCTTTGCTTCCTGGCTGCATAGACAAAATAACTCCCAGCTTCATGCTTCTGCACCCATACCTTCCTGCTTTACTATCCTATATCCCTTTCCCTAGGAACCGAAATAAACTGACTTTCCTCTGATTTGTGATTTTCCTGTACAGAGCACAGCTTAATTCTTTTGACAAGGTCTTATGTAGACCAATTTGGCTTCAAAATATTCATGTAGTACTTTATCAACGGGGCTACACCCTTCACCCTACTTAGTTAAATTCTTATTTGTTTCTTAGTTGAAATTTTTTGCTCTTAATTTCCCTTTCTTACATCAATGCCAAGCTTTTGACAATTGGCATTTTATAATTTGTTACAATAATTGATAAAAGTGGTAGCTTTTCCTTTAACTCCATTGAAATATCCTTTCCTCCTCCCATACATGCAGGTGATTTTGCTCGACAATCCCTCCATGTCCACCTCTCCCAAATGATAATCTTCCTCATCATGCTCCCAGAAACAATGGTTAAAAGTGGCTCTAGCCTGAAATCCCTGAAACTGTGAGCCAAAAATAAATCTTTTTGTCTTTTCAGATTATTTTCTCAGGTATTTTTTTTCACAGTGATGAAAACAATCTAATATAGTACAATTCTGATCACTTCTGATTGAAACAGAATGTTTAGTCCAAACTGAGGGGGGTTTAGTTCAAACAAAGGGGATTTTTTTTCATGATAGAGTTTCTCTGTGTATGCTTGGCTGTCCTGGAATTCTCTCTGTGTATCAGACTGGCCTCGAACTCAGAGATCCACCTGCCTCTGATTTCCAAGTGCTGGATTAAAGGTGTGTTGCTGCCACACGATCTTTAAAAAGGGGGATTTCTGAACAACATAAATAAAGGTTCTAGATGAGGAGGGTTTAAAGCAAAGTTTAAGCAAGGCTCCAGGTCTGTTGCTATGTGATATGTTCAGCTCCGTCTGCCATTCATATTGGATTCATCTTCAGGTTGCCATCCCTCATTATTATAAAACGGTTGCCAAAGCAACAAGGCTATCTATTTCCTCTTGTACATCCTAGGAAAAAAAGATCATGCTGCTTTCTATCACCATGGAAAAGAAGTCCCAGGCTTCAACTAACTGAGGTATCATTGATTCAATTTTTGTGATTACCACACGCTGAATAGCTTAAGCCTGGCAAAGAGATAGATTGTCAAGAGTGGTGAACATTAATTATGGTGGATTTGGAATTAGTGATGAAAATTATTTCAAATGTCAAATAACAAATTAGAAGAGCTGTTCACTGAAGGAAACAATAGTGTAGGGTCAGGACTGAAGAAGGTCAATGGAAGAGTGTTTGCCGAGAAGGTACAAGGCTCTGGATTCTATTCCTAGCACCATAACATTGTGGGGGATGGGTAGAAGTAAAAGGAGGCTAGAGATATGTCTCTATCAGTAAACTGTTTGCTGTACAGGCAGGAAAATGCGAGTTTGGATCCCTAACACCCATGTTTAAAACAAAACTAGCTATAGCAATATGCTTCTGTGGTTCCAATGCTGAGGGAAAGATATAGGGACGGCAGTTCCCTGGACCTCACTCACCAGTCAGCCTACCTGAATTGGTGACCTCTCATTTCAATATGAGACACTGTCTGTAAAATTGAAGGAAAGAGGTTAAGAAGGCACTAAACATTAACCTGGCCTCCACATACACTTGTGCATATACAGAGGAACATGTATAATCACAGAAACCAAAGAAAGGAAAATTAAATCAACAGTATATAAGGTAAATATACATAACTGTTAGCTTATTCACCAAATCCTCTTGATAATTTATTATAAAGAATAGCTTTCTAAAAGTTGTATGTGTTAGTGTTTATTTTTATGTAGGTAGTATATGAAAAAAAATTGCATCTAATAGCAAATGCTATAGACCTGGTGAGGTAGTTCAGCAGTTAAGAGCATTTGCTGTCTTCCAGAGGACTGGGGTTTGATTCCCAGCTCCCACATGTTGGCTCACTACTATCTAGTACTCCAGTTTCAGGGACTCTAATGCTCTCTCCTGGCCTTTGTAGGTCCTGAATGCACATGGTAAATTTACATGCATGCTGGCAAAAATGGCCATACATATAAAATAAAATAAATTAAAACACATTTTTTAAGGAATTATTTTATGCATGTGAGTTGAGTACACTGTCTTCACCTCTTCAGACATACCAGAAGAGAGCATTGGATCCCATTACAGATGGTTGTGAGCCACCATGTGTTTGCTGGGAATTGAACTCAGGACCTCTGGAAGAGCAATCGGTACTCTTAACCACTGAGCCATTTCTCTAGCCCAATAAAACACATTTTTAAAAATAGTAAATACTATACAAACTTAGGTGTGTAACTACTGAGAAATATATTTTTTAAAAAAATGTTATCTGTGTAAATAATACTCTATGGATTGTCATATAAGAATAAGAATAATCATAAAAATACATAATGGCATGAGGACATATACATTATACTTTACATTTTCATATAAAATCTAATATAACCCAAATGCAAAACTCTGAGTACTAATCTTACAGAAGAACATCTCAGGATGAAAACAGTCATATTTGGAGGTTTAGGGGAAGTCTTTCCTTTCTAACATTGCACTGAGCTGTTTTATAGGCTTGCATGGGGGAGAGTGCAGTGAGAGATGGTAAGAATAAGCAGATAACAATAGGGTTTCAGTCAATTTCGGTCTTGAAGGCGGACATGGCATAGCCAAAGCTACTCTGGGAACAGAAGAGAAGAGGCCTTCTAGTACCTACCACATGCTTATCATTATCTAAATATTACTTTCAGAAAGAAACCAGGTTTATTTCACATTGCAAAAGAGAGTAGTGGGGATGGCAGAAACGAAGCACTGCCTGCCCCGGGTGTTTAATTACTAAAAACAGTTCATTATGAGAAATATATGTGAATAAAAAATTATAGACTGAAAAAAATGGAATAAGACAGGTATGCAAAGAAATTTACAAAAATAACAAGCAGCATGCATGAGATTAAATCAAATGGCAATGCAAAGTGAGATATTTGGACAGGTTCCACAGAGAGATGATAGTACTTTGAGGAGTTTGGTGATGGGAGAGGGCCAGAAGAGGTGAGTGGTACCTAAGGAGACCCTGTCTCAAATGGGGCCCTACCCCTTCCAGCTGAAATACTGGGTACTGTGTATGGATCTGTGGGAGGGGGCAGGAATAGTCATTGTTTTCCATTGCGTACTACCAGACCCACATGGGTTCCAAACCCATGATCACACAAATGACCCTAGTTAAACTCAGAATCACAAAGCCTGGGTGACAGGCAGGCAGATTTCTGTGAATTCGAGGCCAGCCTGGTCTACAATGCAAGTTCCAGGTCATCGAGGGCTACACAGAACAAAACATGTCTCAAAAAAAGAATACCAAATACAAAGTGATTCTGATATTGTTTTACTTATCCTGCATGTTTGGTTCATTCCTGATCCTCCCAAGAGATCTCAGGGAATGTCTTCCACACATTCATCCATAGATATGTAGTGATGACCAACCATATCGTGAAAGCGTCAAGGCTCAGTTCAATTTCAACGATATTAAACAGGAAGAAATATACAGGAAGTCAGTGAAATTTGGAAGTTTAAGGAGTTGAAAATTCTATATATGATCTATAAAGAAAAGTAATTACATTTCTCTAAATCATAGTACCCAGAGCGAATGGTTTAAAGAACACAGCTTTGATCTTATCAATCTACTGAACAGCTGCCATAGCGCCTACCTGCCTCCACCTGCAACCTCTTGAATTTGTCTTAAGGATCCTTGTCTTAGTTAACTTTCTAATACAAAATACCATGAACAAGAAAACTTACAAAAGAAAGGATTCTAATTGAGCTTAACAGTTTCAAAAGGTTAGAGTCCATGATGGCAAAACAAAGGCATGACAGCAGGAACAGCCAAGAGCTACCAACTTGATCCATAATTAGGAGGCAGATAGCCACCGTGGAAACAGTGTTGAGTCTTCTGAAACCTCAAAGCCTAAGCCCAGTGACACATCTCTATTCCAGCAAGGCCATATCACCTAATTCTTCCCAAACACTACCACCAACTGAGGACCAATTATTTAAACATACGAGTTCATGGGGGATATTTTCATTCAGTCCTCTACTTCCCAATTAGGGCCACCTCATCAACTGTATATTTCATAAGTCATACATTGAATACAGCAATAGGGAGATAGGCAGAAAACTGTTGTAATAGATACTGAAGTCATGTGGAAAGAAAGGGAAGAAAGTATTGACATATATTTAATAATGGAAGTTTGAAAGGACAAAATAGATTTGAAAAAAATCATGTAGAACATACAGATATGGAAAAAAAGCCAGGCATGGTGGTACAGGTATATACTGCCAGCTACTTTGAAAACAAAGGCATCATAATTTCAAGGTTTGTATGTAATACAGAGTAAGTTCAAATTAACCTGGGCAATTCAGTGAGGTCCTATCTCAAAAGGGAGGACCATTGATGTAGTTCAGTGGCAGTGCACTTGTCTAGCATGCATCAGTTCATGACTCCCTATGTTCAATCTATAGAGCTTTTAAAAAAAGACAGTAGGTCAAACCTAAACCCCCAAATGTTAGGTTAGCTGGGAGAGTATTGATAGGCATCAGTATCTAGGATCTGAGCCTTGAAAACAGGAAAGGGTATTCATTGCCTTTATAGTAGATACCTCAAGCAGTATTTCCTTGGGCATTTGAAGCCTTGGGACAATACAAGGAATAATGTCTCAGTCTGAACTCTTCAATTTGGCTGACATCTGATGGGCTGAACTTTTCTGAGAAACCAATGTCCTATGGCTACTTGCAGATGTAGAGGCATAGCCTCTTAAGAGAAAAGCTTCTCAAATTTAGGCTCTGGAGACTCTCACAGTCAGAGATCAATCAATGAAGTGACCATGAAAATTGTGTAGAAACACACAAACCTTGTTAATAAAGGGCACCTAGAGTATACCACAAATCACCCACATCCTCTTTCTGCCACAATGACTTGGGAAGGAAATGAGCACAGGTTCTGGCCTACTTGGCAATTATTAATGGCCAGATGCTCACACTTGAGAGAGGCTGCAATTGCACTGCAAAATAAAATCCCTGGCAATAGAGAAAACTCAAGAAGCCATTTTATCATCCAAATGGGTATTTAAAAGATAGGATATTGCTTTGAGAAGGCAAGGAGAGAACTATCTGGATTTTACAAAATGCATATATTAGTGATAGCTACAAATTTTCCCAGGGTTTGTAATATGTTCCCCACATAAACATAACAGACTTATCAAATATTGCTCAAATTAATGTACCTAGCCATTTTATTTTATGAGACCGGTCAGTCTTTTTATCTTAATGTTTACATAAATGAATGAGCAATCCCATTAAAGCAATTTTATGCAATTTTAAAAGGTCACAACAATGCTTTAAAAGCATACAGCTTTTAGCTGGGTAGTGTAACTTACCTATTTGGCATACTAAACAAATAGTACATTAAATAGATTTCTTTACAACCGAGTTTAACCCAAAATTTCAAGATTATCTTGAAAATTACTCATACTTTTAAAATTCCAAGCATAGTTTATCTTCTTTAAGTTGAAAAAAAACATTGTTCACAATAACACCAAACTATCACTTACAATATTATCACTGAAAAGAATGTGTTGCAGGATTTTTTTTTTAAAGGCTATGAAAGTAACTGGATAAAAACGAGAGTCAAAATTATATTAAGATAGACTCATTTTTACTTTTAAAGACTGGGATTGCATCTACAATGACTTTATATAGAGAATATTCAGCGTAATACAATATTAAATATGCCGCCACCTTACCTACAGACTGATTAAAGGGCAAATTAAAGTGTCATGAAGTCATCTTGCCAACCTTCAGGCTAGCGCTTCTCACGCTGTAATGTGCATGCCAAACACCTGCGGATCTTGTTAAAATGTAGATTGTGATTCTGTGCTGCTCGGTGGAACTCGTGATTCTGCATTTCCAACAAGTTCCCAGGAGGTGCTCACACTACAGTTTGAATAGGAAAGTTTTAGGCTAAATGAAACTATATTCTGAAGGAAATTTTATCCAAACATGTCCTTTGTCTTTCCTTCTTTCATCCATACTCATAAAATGTCAACCAAAATTCAAGGCATTTCCTCTGGAAGGGAATTGTCTCCCTCTGTTCACACTGCTACATATGAGGTAACTTTAGGGATGGTCACCCCATATCAAACACAGAGAAGTTAATAAGTATGTCTTAGTTGGTTGATATTTTAAAATAACAGCTCTATTAAAATATAATCCTCATACCATAAAATTCACCCTTTTAAAATATATAATTCAGTGGTTTTAGTATATTCACAGAGCTGTAAAACCATCGCTACTTTCTAATTTTACAAGATATATCACTTCAACATGAAAACCAGCACTCTCAGCTGCTCACCTCCCATCCCCCATGACCTCTGCAGTTCTAGTAACTACCAATCTTTATTTTCCACTTCTATGGATTAGCATATTTGCCATGTAATCTTTTGAGGTTGGCTTCTTCCTTTATCACACCAAGTGTTTAAGATTTATGTATGTTGAAGCATGTATCAAGACTTCATGCCTTCCTATAACTAAACATACTCTATTGCATGGCTATTTGATTTGTCATTTGTCAGTGGGTGAACATTGTGTCACTTCCATGCTGGGGGGGGGCATTGTGAGTCATTCTACAAAGCTTTATTAAAATGTTTTGAAAGGGCAAACTGGTCTAGAGCTCCTGTCTGTCTACCTAGAGTGCAGTTTAGATGAGGCATCTGGCCTGTTCAGAGGCAGACGCAGGCTTGATCAGACCCTTGGTCCAACCTCACATAAGAACTGGGGAACTGAGCGCTGTTCTAGTAGCAAGCATTTTCCCACTCTCCCAGCTGGATACCTTAGCTTTTGTTTCTTTTCATTCCCTTCCTCCCTCTTTCCTTCCTTACTTTCTTTTCTATAATTCTTTTTTTTTTTTTTGAGACAAAGTCTCAACATGTAGCCCAGACTGGCCTTGAACTTGGTATCTTCTGGCCTCTGCCTAAGTGCTAAAGCAAGTGCCAGCATCCCCAGTTCTTTTCTTTTTCTTTTTTTTAAATGTATATTGTCATGTTTTAGTGCTTCTCTAATCTATGAGACAGATGGGGTTGAAAAACTATCATAAATATTCTTCCCAGTTGCACAAAATGTACCAATGGACATCCCTCTAGAAAGAAAATTGGATGACACTGTGAACTTTCTAAATGGTCAAGGTATCAACTTGCCATAAAATATGGTGCTCCTGTGGTTCTCTGTTTAGCAGGCACACATGCATAAACATTCTGTTTGTATTCCACAATAGGTAGATTCTGGAAGTGTTTTTTGTGGAAGGGAGGTATACAAGCTGAAGTGCTCCCAAGATGCCCAGTATATCACAGAAAAGCATTAAAGGCCGGCTTCTAATATCCCCTCAAGATTTCCACTTCTTTGTTTCACCCCTCATACAATGCTCTCAGCTTCCCCATAGCTCTGCGCCTATGCTGAGAAGGCAATGCTGTCCAATAGTTACATTGTAAAGACAAGGTGAAGACTCCCAAAGGAGTTACCATGGAGTTAAAGGAGTTTGGGACTGACTGGGTGTTACTTAATCAGGTGAAGAGTCCTTAAAAGAGGACATGGGCTGTTCTTGAGGTGGAAAGCATATCTCTGCTAGTCTTAAAGAAGCAAATTGTTTGTTGGGACCTGGGTATGAATGAAGAGAGTAGTCATCAAGAAATGAGGCACAAAGAAAGGAATTCTGCTAACAACAAGGGGAAGCTTAGAAGCAGGTCTTTCACTAGTCAGACATCTGAATGAAAATGAAGTCTCATTAACACCGTGGTGCCAGCCTTGTTGAAGGTGAGCAGGAAATACAACTGACCTGTGTCTGCTCTTTCGAGTAATGGAAACCATCAGGCAGTGAATGTGTATAATTCTAATTCACTATGTTTGTTGATCTGTGAACTATAGAAAATTAGTATGAGGGTGGTGGGCTCGGGCTTTTCATGGGCCAGGACAGGCTTGAATTCCTTTTGTGGGGATCTGGGATTATTTGAGTACTTGTCTGCCCCCAAAATTCGCTTCAGTGTTTAATTGCCATTGTAAAAGTATGAAGAGATGGACCTTTAAGAGGTGATTTGGGAACTTCCCTCGTGGTGGATTTAATGCCTTAGTATGGTTCTCAAGAACAGGTACTTCTGCTGTCCTGTCCCACAGGGCATAATATTCTCTCTTTCTCTGGAGGATTCAGCACTCAAAGAACCATCTCAATGTACTGGCTCTCCCCTTCAACAGACACCAAAGCTATAGGTGCTTTGATATTGGACTTTCCAATCTCTATAACTGTGACCAATGTGTCTATTCTTTATATAGTATCCATAAATTTCATGTATTCTCTTATAGCAGCACAAGGCAGACTGGCAGGCCACTTCCTCTCCTTTAAATAACTATGACACCTTTAAATAGAATAAGCCTTGTCTGTGAGGAAGGCAAAGATTGCTTGGTACTAGACCATCTAAACTTGCTATGTCTGGTGTTTGGGGTACTGGTCCGTTAACCTACCTGTCACAACAACTGTGAAAATTTGCACCTTCACCCTATGGAGGAAGATGTCCAATATTCTGGTTTGCTGTTGAGATTTAGTGCAAGCCTCACCATGGGACTCGCTCAATAGGTCAATGCTCAAGTGAACTGAGCTAAGCACTTGAGAGACTTCCACATAACCCCACTTCTTTCATGCCTTTGGCCTCACTAATATTTTGGAGAGTTTTCATGTATCCCAGATCCATGTATCTGGTATATAGCAAAGGATGACTGATATTCCTACCTCTACCTGCCAGGTTCTAGGATTACAGCTGTGCACCATCATGCCCAGTTCATACAATGCTAAGGACTGAACAGGGGGCTTTGTGCGTACAATGCAAACACCCCACGTACTACTGAACCACATCCCTACCTGACTCCTCACTGATAACTACTTTTTAAGTAACAATTTATTGAGCGCTTATCCTGTGCCAAATCATTTTTAATCGGTGTGTCATTTCAAACTTTTATCTGACATATTAAAAAGTTACTATTTTTTCAATGAGCATTTTAAGATATAATTGACATATAATACAGCTCACATACTTAAAGTGTAAATTTGATGAGCTTTGACACATGTATGCACCCATGAAACTATTACCACAATCAAGATAATTAACATGCCTATCATCTCTAAGAGTTTCCTTGCCTCTCTTTGCCTCTCTCCTTTCTGACCATTCCCAGCCCCCCTTCCCTCCCACTCCCTCCTCAAACAACTGCTGATCTGCTTTCCATCACCATAGATTAGTGCGCATTTTCTAGAGTTTTGTATAAATGGAATCATATGGCACATACTCTTTCTTGTCTGGCTTCTTTCACTCAACCTAATTAGTTTGGGATTCATCCAAGCAGTTATATATATATCAACATCCCAGTTCTTACAACAGCTTCATTGAGAGATAATTCACAGAACTTTCATTTTTCCCATTTAAAATGTTTGATTCAATGGTTTTAGTTTGTTCCATATTTTAAATTATGGTAAAACATATATAACATAAAACTTGCTGTTTTAGTCCACTTCTTTTATTGATGTAGTATTCCACTGTATGGATCTACCACAGTTTGTTTACTCAATCAGATATGTAATGTTATAGCCACACTGGTTTTAGAAATGAGGAAAAGGGATGCATGGAGAAAAGTTAATTTATTTGTTTAAAACGCATGGAGAAAAGTTAATTTATTTGTTTAAAATCATGGAAAAATAAACAATACTAGTATACAAACTCATGTCTGTCCAGTGCTGGTAACAATGCCCTTAACCATTATGTTGCACTGTTCTTCCAAACTGAAAATACCTAGCTGCACTCGTGAATAATATATGATATCTCCCACATACATGAATATCCAACACACAAACACATCGATAATCAGTTTTTACATAGGCTAGGCTAGTCCTGGAGGTGTGTCAAATTCCTTCTCACATAACAATCTAAAAGATCTTTTCTGGAAAGAAAGAGAGAAAGAAAGAAAGAAAGAAAGAAAGAAAGAAAGAAAGAAAGAAAGAAAGAAAGAAAGAAAGAGAGAGAGAAAGAGAGAGAGAAAGAAAGAAA
>NW_021604605.1:789332-796064 GCF_004785775.1 Grammomys surdaster | reverse complement strand
GAAAAGGAAGGAAAGGAAAGGAAAGGAAAGGAAAGGAAAGGAAAGGAAAGGAAAGGAAAACCATTAAGGATATAAGCCACAGATCTGAGATGGTCATATTATAAACACAAGGCAGAGTTTCAGAATTAAGACTCGCACATTGTCCAGAGAACTGGACATTAGGCAGAACCAGCCTGGTTAGTATCTGAATAATGTGCTTTGCCCAGTCATCAAGGAAAAATATTAGGTGCTTTCCCCTGGCTTGTGAAAAAAGTGTTAATTGAATACAAACCAGGGAAAGATAAAATGTCTGCATGGTAACAGTCCAGCTGGGACAAGTACCCCAGAGTCATTTCAGCCGTCATGGGGGTTGATTCATTCACCCTTAGTGCTGTCCAGGAAGGAAGCACACCACAATATATTCTCTAATCTTTCCAAAAAGAAGTTTGAGAGCTAACAAACTAAACTACCTCCATAGGACATAAGGGCTACCATGGGAGAAGGCAGTGGCTGCCTCATCTCTACTTTCACTAATTCAGAAAAGGAGGAAATGAGGTGTAGAGGAAAGAGAAAGGCACTTCTTGACAATATCATAAAGCACTATAATATAAGCTGTCAAAGGAGACTGTGGAATGAAGCTCCTTCCCTGGAACTCATTAAGAACAGGAGATACCTGCTTGGAATAAATCCAGGAGCAAAGTCAGAAGAATGCTATCCAGAGACACAGGATGAAGTAAACATGGTCTGAAGCAAGCGCTAGCCACAGCCAATTAGCTGGAGCCCAGCCAGCCGCATAAGCTAGCCATGCAAATGGTCTGTGGGGATTACTGACTCCAGCATGGCTAGATAAGAGAGAACCAGAGGTTCTCAGAGAACCAGACTCTCCAGCAGTTGCTTAATTTCAACTGTTTCTTCCTTCTATAAGGATGTGGCCATGATTGGATGGCTAATATATGGAACTTGGAAACTAGAATACATTGTACCTTAAGCTTCCAGAACCTTGGAGTTTAAAAATGTATATTAGACGTGGAAAAGGTAATTGGAAGTTTGTTTGCCTTTAAACACATGTCGTTAAGTACAGTGTCCATCAAAATGGAAGAAGGGTGGTGGAATAAACACAGGTCAAGCCAAGGCCACGATCCCTGCCTCTAAAGATCCCTTTTCCCCATGGTTAGAAAAGTACCAGAGACTAGCTCAGTGCTAGCCCCAGACACAGCTTTATAAATAGAATACTGTTGTTGCTGTTATGTGACAGGGTATCTCTGTGTAGTCTTGACAGTCCTGGAACTTGCTGTGTAAACCAGACTGTCCTCAAACTCACAGAGATCCACGAGTATCTGCATCTTAGGTGCTGGGGTTAAAGGCATGGGGCACCAACACCTGGCTGTGAACAGAATTTTGAACACATGCCATCTTAGCACCCTAAAACTCAACATCAGCCTGCGAGGGGTTCTCTACTTCCATACACTTCTATAAAGAGATGCCCTCCATCCCTCTCTTCCTCTCTACTTACTTTTTAGGTTTTGCCTAGGGAAAAAGAAGATGCATGATATATACGGCACATCAGACACATCAGAAGAGGGCATCAGAAGAGGGCATCAGATCTCATTACAGATGGTTGTGAGCCACCATGTGGTTGCTGGGAATTGAACTCAGGACCTCTGGAAGAGCAGTCAGTGCTCTTAACTGCTGAGCCATCTGTCCAGTCTAGATGCAGGCTTTCTTAGTTAGGGTTACTTTGCTGTGATGAAATGCCATAACCAAAAGCAACTTGGGGAGGAAAGGGTTTATTTCATCCAGAGTTCCTTATAACAGTTCATCATCAGAAACAGCAAAGGCAGAAATCTGGAGGCAGGAGCTGATGCAGAGGCCATTGGAGGGGTACTGCTTACTGGATTGTTCCCAATGGCTTGCTTGTTCCCATACAACCCAAGAGCTCCAGCCCAGGGGTGACACACAATGGGCTGGGCCCTCCTCCATCAATCACTAATTAAGAAAATGTCCTCCAGGCTTGCCTACAGCCTGATCTTGTGGAGGTATTCTCTCAATTGAGGCTCCCATCTCTCATGTGACTCTAGCTTGTGCCAAGTTGATATAAAAATTAGTCAACATACATGCCCATGAAAGTCTTTTATAATAATGACTATAAAAAAGCTTTATTTCTAATAGATAAAGATGGAAATGGCTAAATGTCAAGCAATAGAAAACTGGATTTACAAAAACACCTATGGCATCATTCAGTGAAATACAAATCAGCAGTATAAAAGGAATAGAACATATATGCACTAATGTGGATGATTTAGAAATGGTACTGAGTGAATAGGGAAAAACTGCTAAGATTTGAATCATAAATAGCCAAAGTGCTCCTAAGCAAATGTGTCCTAGTTTCTGTTGCTGTGATAAAACACTGATTAAGTTGGGGAGGAAAGTGTTTTTCTTATAGATTATACTCCACCATCAGTGGAAGCCAAGACAGGAAGTAAAGCAGGAACTTGGAGTTAGGAACCGAACCAGAGACTATGGAAAAGTGCTGTTTACTGACTTTTTCCCCATAACTTGATACATTGATTAAACTTGTATTTTTTTTTAAATACTAACCAGGGCTATATACCCAGGGATATCACAGAATACACTAGAATGGGTCCTCCCACATAAATCGTCAGTCAAGGCAATGCCCAATGACCAATTCAATGGAGGCGATTCTTCAGTTGAAGTTCTTCTCTGACTTGAAACTACACTGTAGAGACAGCAGCAAACACTATTATTCTGGTGCGCCACACACATATACACACACATACACCAGGCACATAAACAGAACAGAGGACTTAGAGACAAACCCATGCAGTTACAGCCACGTGATATTTTGAAAAGGTGACAAAATTCTACATTTATAAAAGCCTACTTAACAAATAGTGCTTGGAAAATAATATCCACACACGTATCTATAAAACTATCTTGTGTACAGAAGTTAATTCAAAGACAGTGAGATGGCTCAATAGGTAAAGACAATGCCACTAAGCCTGATGACTGTAGTTTGATCTACAGGGTGGACATGATGAAAGGACCAATTCCTATAAGTTGTCCCCCAACCTCCACATGTGTGCTCCCCCCACACAAAATAAATAAATAAATGTAATAACAAGTAAATTCAAAATGGATCAAAGACTTTAAAATGTAAAACTTAAAAGTTTAAAACTGCTAGAGGAAAACATAAGAAAGGCCTTTCTCAATATAGGCCTGGGCAAAGACTTTTTACAAGGGACTCCAGCAGTCTAGAAAAAAAAAACAGCAATAACTGGTGAATGGGACTGCATTAAATTCAAAGGCTACTGCACAGCAAAGGAAACAGTTAACAAAGCAAAGACACAGTCTACAGAGCAGAGGAAAATCTTTATCAGCTATTCTGCTGACAGTATTAATATTCCGGAACAAGGACTTGTACACATGCACACGCACGTCTGTACACTTTTGCTTAGCTTACTCTCCCTTTTTTTCATAAAGTCCAGGATACAATCCCAGGGAATGTTGCCACCCACAGTGGGTGGGTTTCCCACCTCAGTTATTTAATCAAGATGCTATCCTGTAACTGGTCTTTTGCTACTTTATGGGTTCTTCTTTTTTCTACTCTTCACCACTCCTTTTTCTTCCATCCTATTAACACCCTAACACTAGATAAAAGAAAATAGGATAGAGAGGAAAGGAAAGAGATGAATAAGGTCAGGGTTCAGAACACACACACACACACACACACAGTAAAAGTTGTGTCATCAGAAGACCATGTGATCCAGTCAATGACTAAACAAGTAAAGGAAACAGATGCCTCAGAAGAAATGCAAATGACCAATAATTACATGGGAAAATGTTCAACATTTTTAGTTACCAAGAAAATACAAATCAAAACTACATTGCAGCTGAGCATGGTGGTTTAAGCCTGAAATCCCAGCACTCAAAAGGCTGAGGGAGGACAGTTGTGAATTTGACACCTTCTTGAACTACATAGCAAGATCCTGTCTCAAAAACAAGAACAAAACTACCGTCTGATACCTTCTTACCCCAGTCTTAAAAGACAGTATTAAGACTACAGGGCAAAGAGGTGGCTTGTCTGTTAAGAGCACTTGTTACTCTTGCAGAGGTCCCAGGTTCAGTTCCCAGTACTCATAAAATGGTTGACAACTGTCTGTAACTCCAGGTCCAGGGAATTCAACACCCACTTCTGGCCTCTACTTGCACCAAACATGCACATGGCGCATAAACATACACACAGGCAAACCATCATGCACATAAAATAAATAAATCTGAAAAAGATGACTGATGATAATAAATACTGGCATGTATGTGGGGGTGGAGCAAAATCCTTCCTATTGACGAGCAAGAATGTAAAATAGTTTAGTGCAGTTCAGTTACTTTGGAAATTAGCATAGAAGTTCATTGAAAGCTAAAAGTAAAAATTTCAAGTTATTCAGCTATACTGCTTTTCATGATATACTTGAAGGAATCAAAGTTACTGTTGAAAAGAGATACCTGAATACCTAGTATACGGCAGTATTATTTCTAATAGCCACATTACAGAATCAGCCTAGGTTCCCATCTACAAATGAACTGCTAAAACTAAGTGTGCATGTATGCACATACAATGTGGTTTTAGTCAGCATGAAAAGGCCTGCAATTATGTGATTTATACAAAAATAGAAGAAACTGGAGATGATTGCATTAAACAAAATAACCTGTTTTGCATAAAGACATTTGTTTACATTTTATTCAGTTTTAATAATTATTAACATTTTCAATATAGTTTATAAATTTATTTTTAAAATTAATGTGATGGATTATTCTCAGTTGTCAACTTGATGAAACCTAGAATCATCCAAGAAACAGTTGGACACGCCTGTGGGATAGTATAGTGAGAATCCTAGAATTTTGAGTTCTTTAAAAAACACAGAAATATAAAAATATGTTTTCATTTTAATCCCAGGTGTGGGGATTAGGGCTGCTTTGGACTGTCAGCAGCAGCTACCTATGATTTGCCTCATGCTCTTGCAGAGGCGTAGTTTTCTCAGCTGCAGATAGTTTGGACATGACATTTGGAATTCTGGGAACTTTTTCAGAGGGTATATAAATGCTAGAGCCCCACTAGGTGGATTGTTTGTTAGTTGTTCTTGGTTGCTGTTGGTTGTTTGCAAAGAAGAAACAAGAAGAAGAAAAAATTAGATATCCTGATGGCAAAGGCCAAACTTAACTTTAGGAACTCAATGCCCCTAATCAGCAGGAAGTAGTCTAATGATAATGTTTACCCATTTCCAATCCCTGACCTTATTCAGCGACCTCGTTCCTTTCCTCTGCATCCTTTTTTCTCTTATCTAGTGTTAGGAGATTGAAAGGGTAGAAGAAAAGTGGGTGAAGGATGGAAGAAAGAAGAATCCAGAAAGTAGCAAAAGACCACCTACAGGATAATATTTTGATTAAATTAGCTGAGGTAGGAAAACCCACCCACTATGGATGGTGTCATTCCCTAGGATAGAATCCTGGAATTTATAAAAAAGAAACTGAGCTAAGCAAAAGTATTGCTTTCATTTCTCACTGCTTCTTGGCTGTGGTTGCAAAGTGACCAATTGCCTCTAGTTCCTGTTGCTGTAACTCTTCTGCCATGATAGACTATGACTTCAAACTGAAGACAAAATACACCCCCTCTTACATTGTTTTTGCCAGGGTATTTTATCACAGCAACAGGAAAAGTGACCAAGACAGCAGACAAAGTAATAAATTTACTTATTGCATTTTCATATATACGTTGTTTTAGTGGTTCTTCTTCCTGGCTCCTACCCACATCTCCCTGCCCCACCCCACCCATAGCCTTCTGCTTCCAGTACTTTCCTTTCTATTTAAGTATTGCATGTGTTGTCTTAGTCTCCATCCCTCCTTCCTTAAAATCTGTCCCCACTCTCCTAGTCTTCTTTCTGGTTTCATGGCCTATATGCACACTCACACATAAATCAATGCACATAAAAATTAGAAGCTAGGATCCACATATGAGAAAGAACACATGATACTTGCAGGGACAAATAGTGCATGTTTTCTCTCACACTTGTGAATTTAAAAAAGTAATTAAAAGGACATTTTGGGCGTAGAAGAGGAACTGTTAGAGGAGAAAAGGGAATCAGGGAAGAATGAATGAGGAGTCAACACAGTCATGAGAAGTTCATATGATCAATACATGATATGTGCATATATGAAATTGTCATGACGTAGGTCATAATTCTGTATAATAAATATGCCCTAATAGTAAAAAAAAGACAATAGATGTAGATAACTAGCTATTTAAAGATATCATCAATTGTCATTCCTCACTAGGGAAATGTAAATCAAAGTGCTACTGAAGATATCACCTTAGAATGACTGTCATCAAAAACACAAATGATAACTGATCCAAGTGAGGATGTGGGGGGACAGTGAGAACACATTATAGGGGGAAATGTAAATTAGTTCAGCCATGATGGAAAATGAAATGGATGTTCATCAAAAATGTAATAATCCGGCCAGTGAGATAAGGTGAAGGCTCTTGCAGCCAAGCCTGACCATCTGAGTTTAGAGTCTACATGGTGGAAATACCAATTCCTTTCTGCAGGTTTGCCTCTGACATCCATGCCTATGCTCCAGCACATGTATCACACACACACACTCACTCACTCACTCACACGCAGGCACGCACAGAGAGAGAGAGAGAGAGAGAGAGAGAGAGAGAGAGAGAGAGAGAGA
>NW_021604605.1:755458-789322 GCF_004785775.1 Grammomys surdaster | reverse complement strand
AGAGAGAGAGAGAGAGAGAGAGAGAGAGAGAGAGAGAGAGAGAGAGAGAGAGAGTTAATTAACAGTAAAACTACCATATGACCGAGTAATCCTAAAGACACAAAGTACACTGAAGAGATATCAGTTTTCTAATGTTCATTGTAGAACTATTTTCAATTGCCAATAAATGGTGGAAACCTGAGTTGCTATTAACTTCTGAATGGTGTGATAGTTTAAATATGTTTGTCCCCCATATTCTCATGAGTTTAAATGCTTCGCTCATGGAAAATAGCACTCTTTAGGAGATGTGGCCTTGTTGGAGGAGGTGTGTCACTGTGTGGTTGGGCTTTGAGGTCTCCCAGTGCTCAAGCTTTGCCCAATGTGGAATCAGAACCTCCTCCTGGCTGCCTGCAGAAGACAGTCTTCTCTTGGCTATCTTTGGATCAAGATGTAGAATTCTCAGCTCCTCCCGCACTCTGCCTGCCTGCACACTACCATGTTTCCCACCACGATGATAATAGACTGAACCTCTGAAGCCGCAAGCCAGCCCCAATTAAATGTTTACCTTTATAAGAATTGTTTTGGTCTTGGTTTATCTTCACAGCAATAAAACCCTAGCTAAGAAAAATGGACAAAGAAAATGTGGTTCATGTAAACAATAGAATACTATCTTCCCAGTAAATGGTGAAATCATCTCATTTGTGATAACGTGTATGGAACTGAAAGACACTGTTAAATGACATAAGCCAGGCACAGAAAGATAAATAGCACATAGCACCATATATGGAATCTAAAGTAGTTGGTCTTGCTGTCCTTGAGAATAGAAGAGTGGTTTCCAGAAGTTTGAGGAGACAGAAGACAGGGAAGGGATACAAACTGCTGGTCAGTGAATATTAAGTTCAGACCAACATGAGAAAGTTCTTATTTTTCACAGCATGATACAGTGGTAATAGATTATAATAATGTGGTAATAAAACAGCCAAAAGAAAAGAAAAAAGACTAAAGAAAAGACTAAATGTTTTCATAACAAAATTTTTAGCTGATAAGTAGGATATTCTTGGCTTGATTTTGAACATTGTATGATACATGCATGTATCAAAACCAGGTATGGTATTCCATAAATATGTAAGATTTTATGCATCGATGAAAATACTTTGAAATGTAAAAATATTTTATGCAAAAAATAGCTAAGGCTTTGAAAGAAAAACCAGTGTTCCTAGCTTTTCTACCTTTTCCTGAACTCATTTTTGTTCTCTTAAATGATCCTGTGACTCCAGATGTTGTTTCTGAAAGTTCCTCTCAGTCCCCAGGCTCCTGCAGGTAAATACATTTGCAGATGTGCCATAAGCTCCGCAGACATAACATATACAGAGTTTACATGTGTCCCGTATGTGAGCCGCCTGACTCAGGATGAAAGAAGACAGAAGAGCTTTATCCCCCAGGCAGAATTGAACCAATTTTTTCAAAGCCCAGTTTACTTCCAAGGAAGACTCTTTGCCTACTATAGGACTGGAAATCATTCGATCCTCAATCTTGTATATGAATAAAGGAGAGGAAACAGTGAGTCCCTTGTTCTGTATACCCAGTTCTGTAAAGATGAGTTTAGACCCAGATGGGACAGCATACATGGGTAATTGGACCACTTCGGGTGTAGAAGCAGGAATATCAGGAGATGAGAGTCATCCTTGCCTACATAGCAAATTTAAGGCCAGCCTGGACTACATGAAATCCTGTCTTAAAAACCAGTAACAAAATAAAACTTAAAAAATTAACTTAGGATCATAGGAGGAAAGTGATAGTGGAAATGGGGACAGAGAGCAGTCCAGCACTGTTGGCATGGCATAACGCTAAGTTATTTTGGAGTGGTTTCCCTGAGATTATAATTAACATTTTCATGTATAACTGTGCCATATTAATTTCAACATTATAAACAAAAACCCACAAAAACACAGCATCTTTTATGTTTATCGACACAGCTGTCTTTACTAGTTCCGATTACTATCCAATGTCTTTGTATTTCAGCCTGAAGTACTCCATTTATAACATATTTCCAGGAGGGGAGGTCTGCCAGAGAAGAACTCTTTTTTTTTTTTTTTATTTTGTTCATCTGGCAATGTCTTAGTTTCTTCTTTTGTGAAGGATACTTGGGCTGTGTTTAGAATTCTTGATTGACAGACATTCTGTTCCAGCACTTTTAATACATCATGCTATTTCCTTCAGACAGGTAATACATTTTCCAGGATTTCTAATGAGGAGTCAGTCTTAAGTGGATTGAAGATGCCTTGTGTGTTTTAAGAGTTAATCCACTTTGTTCCTTATGGGACTTTCAGTGCTCACACACTTGATGCATATGTATGGTTCTCTTTAGTTTTATCCAAATGAAAACTTTTTGAGGTTCTTGAATGCTCAGGTTAATGCTTTATATTAAAACTTAGAAATATTTTCTATCTTGACATATCTGCTTACAGTGATGATAATGATGATGATGATGACTACCATGATGACACACAATGACAACAACGATTGATGATCTTGCCCCGTTGTTATGGTGCTTCCATCATGACCATGTCAGTACATTTGATACTAATTTGGGAAAAGGACACAGAGATCACTGTACTTACCCAAACAACCTTTTTGTTTTTTAATAAACATATTGAGTTGCTGAAAGCTGCCAGTTAATTTCCAAAGTTCTTTTTAAATAATTCTGATACTTCTGACAGTATCAGAAGAATGTTTTTATGTGGGAGAAATTATTTTTATATGGGAGAAACCTTTTGGAAATTCTCAATATGCCTCAGTCTCTTGGAGATCACTACCCGACTTGCCCATTTCTCTCTGTGTGGCATACACATGTATTATGTGTTATCCTTGATAGCTGTCATTCATTGTTCACTGAGGTAAGGTCTCTCAATGAAATCTAGACCTCAATGATATGGCTGGTCTCACCACCCAGCTTGCCCTGGGATCCATTGTCTTTGCCTTCTGAAGATGATACCTTAGATGGGCATGCCCATAGTAATTAGTGCCCTCACAAACAAAATCTAAAAGTGTTCATTCACCTCTTCCATCGTGTGAGGGCATACTAAGATGCCAACTAGAAATCAGAAAAGGCTCCTTCTCAGGATATTAAGTCTGCCTTGATCTTGAACTTCCTAGTTTCCAGAACTCTAAAAAAAATAGTTCTCTGTTATTTCAAAGCTACTTGGTTTATGACATTGTATTATACTAGTAGTCATAAAGGACAAATATACTGGCTTCAGAATAAATCAAATATATCAATTCCTTGATCTTGGACTTCTACATACCAGAAATGTAAAAAGAATAAAGTTCTATTGTTCAGGCCATCCACTCTATGATATTTTGTTGTGACAGCTAGCACCTCACACATGGTATCCTGAATGGGCTACTTGGACAGAAAGAAGACCTAAAGGGGGAAACCAATGGGATCCCAATAAAGAATATACAAGAATTTTCTATGTCATCCTCACAACTTCTGTATATCTAAACTTACCCTTAAATTATTCATTATAAAAATTCATTAACTTGGATGGTTTTGTTTGCTACTTTGTTTTACTCTACTTCTGGGATTGAACCCATGGCTTTGCACATGCCAGACAAGTATTTTGCCAGTCATATCCTCAGCCCTATTATTATTATTATTATTATTATTATTATTACATAATATGCTATATTGCATAAGACCCTTGTGGTGTGGGTACATAATGTACTTTCGTTTTTTTTTTTTTTGTTTGTTTGTTTGTTTGTTTGTTTGTTTTTCGAGACAGGGTTTCTCTGTGTAGTCCTGGCTGTCCTGGAACTCACTTTGTAGACCAGGCTGGCCTCGAACTCAGAAATCCGCCTGCCTCTGCCTCCCAAGTGCTGGGATTAAAGGCATGCGCCACCACTGCCCGGCTCATAATGTACTTTCAACATACCTCTTCAAACCTCTTCCCCTCCTCCATCTCTATTTCCCCCTCTCCTTAGGCCCCCTTTGCTCCCTAGACAGTTTTGCTTTTACTTTCATGTCACTGGTAAATATATCATTTTATGCATGTATAAACTCCAGGATCCACAAAGGAGAGAAAACATGCAACATGTGTCCTTGTGACAGTGACTTCATCTATTTAATATGATTAGTTCCAGTTGCATCGGTTTTCCTGCAGACAACAAAACTTCATTTTAATGACAAGCCCTCTTTAGACATTTTCAAATTTTGTGACAGTCTTACTCTGCAACCCAGTCAGCCCTTGAACTTTCAGTCCCCCCTGCCTCAGACTCCAGAGCAGCAAGGATTACAGGACCCCACCGTGTGTGTGTGTGTGTGTGTGTGTGTTCTCAGAGTTCGCAGGGCATCTGAGTCTTCAGAGAGAGGCTCTGGACTTCACAGGAGGGCAAAATTCCTTCATCCCTGCCTCTGACTCCAGGCACAGAGTTTGGGGGCTACCTTCCATCAAGGAAAGCGGAGTATGTAGCATTCCTGGTCCACCTCCCTCTGCAGTCACTGAAACAATGTTTCTTTTGGCAATAGATTATGCTGTAAGAAAATGGAAACTATGACAGGGCTTCCAGTCCCCAACTCTATAAAAACACTAATACAGCTGTGCTTTTTCTACCTCTCAAAAGGAAAGACAAGGACCCCAAAACTCAGCACAGAGGATGGGCAAATTCCATGAAAAAGATATGGTTACTGATAGGGAAAAACCTCACAGCAAATCCTCTATGTGGTGCATACCAGCTGAGATATTTTTGCTCTTTGTCTCAAAACCTCTTCGTCTGTGGACAGGCATGGAGGCTCATGCCTGTAACTTGAAGCATCTGGGGAGTAGAGGCAGGAAGATGAGTTTTTCAAGGCCATGCTTAGCTACATAGTGAAATCGAGGACAAGCTGGGGCCACATACTCAAAATCAAAGGGGAACAGCAAAAACACAAAGGAGAAAAATGTCACTCTCTGTGAAGTTCTGATCCTATTAACCGAGGCAAGTTTCAGCATTCTGGAATCTCTTTCTATCAATTTGATTTGCATATAATAAGAGAAGAAAATGGAAAAAAAAAGTATCAGGAGTGCTATAAAGTGGCTACCAGAACAACGTTCTCAAAGCAGGGTACCCACTATCACATGATACAATGGGGCTCAGAGGGGTAGAATCCTGTGAGGAAAGAGTTAATGTGAGGCAGCTGGATTTTCACTTCTCATCTGCCACACCGTGGACGAACACCAGAGGTCCCCAGCGGGGCACTCTACTCTTTTGCCCTTTAGACCAACCTCCAACTCAACAAGCAAGTCTGGGTTCTTTGATCTTTTTCTTTTATGAACCACGACATACTTTGCCCTGGAAAGCAAAACAGACAAGAGACACTGGGCACTCTGAGCCCCCTGCCTCAATAGAGGCCCCAACACTGCAGTGCTGATGAAACGAGAAAGGAATTTTACCACTCCCGAGGCACAGAGCAGCTTTGACCTGGGAAACCCGAGCTCCTGTGAGCACACCAGTAAAACTGCCTATTCATGTGTCTCTGCTGCTTCTCCTGGGGAGAAGGCTGTCCACTGTGTCTCAACAAGACTGCTACCACGCCTCTCTCTAGTCACTTTGTACTCCCCTAAGGAAGGCAAAACACTCCCCTCCCCCCGGACTCCACGCGTGTGTTGTGTAGTTATGTATATATTCTTGTGTGTGTGTGTTATGTGTGTCGATGTGCACAGATATGTGGAAACCACAGGTTGATGTACTCCTCTATTATTCTTCAACTTATTTTTGTGGTAGGGTCTCTAACGGAACCTGGAGGTCACTGATTTAGGATTCTCTGGTCTCTGCCTCTCTAGTGCTAGGGTAACAGACACATGCCACCATGCTGGTCTGTATTAGAATTAATCAAGGGTCTCTAGAGGAACAGAACTGATAACATGAATATATTAAATTATATTATTTTATATAAGAATATAGATTATATTATATATAAAATTATATTAAAATAATATACATTGAAATGAGATTTATTAGAGTGGCTTCCAGGTTGTGGTTTGAGTACTTCAATAATTGCTGTTTCTTGACTGAAAGAATCTAGTACTTGTTCCATCCAGGAGAATACATGTCTCAGTAGTCCCAATCTGATGCTGGAGTCCCAGAGGATTCCTAGAGAAATGCTGGTTTTGAATCTACATTGGAATCCTGAAGAGCAGGTTCTAATACCTGTATAGGAATGCCCTGGCAACAGGACAGATGAACTGACAAGAGTAAGGGCAAGTAGGCCAAAAGCAAAAGCTTCCTTCTCCCCTGACTTTTTAATGTGGGCTGCAACCAGAAGGTGTGATGCAGATTTAGGATGGTCTTCCTGCCTCAAGTGGCACAATTGAGAATATCCTTCGAAAGGGTGCCTTGAGTTTTAGGGAAATCCAGATGTAGTCAGATTGACAAGGACACAGATTGCATGCTTTCTCTCCTTTGCAGGTCCTTGAGTTTATACATGCACAAAATGATATATTTACCAGTGACATGAAAGTAAAAGCAAAACTGTCTAGGGAGCAAAGGGGGCCTAAGGAGAGGGGGAAATAGAGATGGAGGAGGGGAAGATTAACTGCCATGCCAACTTTTGATGTGGGTGCTTGATATTAAAACTCAGTCCTGACACTTGCACTGCAAGCACTTTAACCACTGAGGCCTCTCCCCAGCTCCTGCAAAGGTCGTTCATGACCTCTACTTCATACATTCAGTTATAAATGAAGCCAAAGCAAGAAAGCACAGACCTTCAGTTTTATAAAACTTTGCTATCCTGATAATATAGGGGAAAGAAGATTCAGAGCATAGTCGGAGAAAAGCTTACAGAACAGTTGATCTCCTCAACACCTGTACAGAAAAGCCTCTCGGAAGGAAGGCCAGCAACGCTTTCTACTGTCCCAGTGCTTCTACTTATTTTGGGATCTTTGGTCTTACAACACTGGCAAAGGCTTCTCAGTTAATCCTTTCAGCTTTGCCTACTTCAGCAAGTGACCACGTAAGCACAACGACATTATATGTGCACATTTCTGTGGGCAAAGAAAGAGATTGATGTTCATAATCGGTGTTAGTGTATCTGTGTAACATAAAAACAGAGAAATTGGCTTTCCATTATAGAAAGGGTAATCTTCTTGGTTTTTTGAAAGAAAGTTGCTCTGTATAGCCCTGGCTGTCCTGGAACTAGCTCTGTAGACCAGGCTGGCCTCAAACTCAGAGATCCACCTGCCTCTGCCTCCCAAGTGCTGGGATGAAAGGCGTGTGCCACCACCATGTATCTCAGAAAGGATAATCTTGTAATTAAAAGAGAATGCAAAACAAAACCACAGTGAATTACTGCATCATACTGTATCAATGGGTACATATATATATGGCTTGGAGATGGCCCAATCAGTACAACAAAGCCTAAGTTCAAACCACAGAACAATGCCAAGTGTGGTGATATACATTTATAATCCCCCTGCTTAGTGGGGAGAGACAAGAGGCTCTTTGGAGCTCACTGGCCAGCCAGCTTAGCCTAGATGGTGAGCTTTGGGCCAATCAGAGATTCTTCTCCCGAAGCTGACACCCAATGATGTGCTCTGGCTTCCACACACATGTACATGAGCACACACACACAAATGAACATATGCACACAGGCATAAAATCCCAAATTAAAAATATTTCTTGATAAGAATATGGAGAAAATGGGCAGCATTTATCTCTCAGCTCCCTGACATAGAGTGTCAGCTTTATGACCAGCTTTCCACTTCCTGTGTGTGGCAGGGCACATTGTATGCGTGTACGTGGAGGTCAGAGGTCAATCTTGTGTCCTCTATCAATCTCTGTTTCTTTGTCTGTTTGTTTAAGACAGCAACAGCATTTCTTACTGAACCCAGTACTCCCCTGCTGGCTTGACTGGGTGATCAGCAAGATTTGGGGATTGGCACTGGGATTGCAGTTGGGGAACAGCACATCCATTTTTTTAACCTAGATGTTGGGATTCTAATTCAAGTCATCAGACTTGCACAGCAACACTTCAGCCCATATCTTGTTTACAAAGTTTGGATTGTGACCAATACACTTTTTTCATGTGTTAGCGCACAGTTCAGTGGCATTAATTGTAATTTCAGTGTGCAAGCACCATCACTATTTGCAAAACTTCTTCAGCTCTCCAGCAGAAACTGTAATCATTAAGCAAATAATGATTCCTCGTTTCTCCTTCGCACCAACTCTGACACCCTCTAGTCTACTTTCTGCCTCTACAAATGTGTGTGCTCTAGGTAGTTCATATAGATAGACACATTTCTACTTTTGTGCCTGGATTATTTCACTAAGCATTATGTTTGCAAGGGTCACCCATGCTGTAGTGTATAGCAAACCTCATTCCTTTTGTGACTAAATAAAATTCCATTTTATGGACAGTAGACATTTTGCTACCCATTTGCCTATTCGTGGACACTTGGGTTGTTTCCTTCTCTTTACTATTATGAATAATTCTTCAGTGAAGACTAGATTTCCAGTACTTATGTGAATCCCTGTTTTTAATTATTTAGGATACACATTGTCTTAATTAGGTCTCTATTGCTATGACAAAACACTATGACTAAGAACAATTTGGGGAGGAAAGGGCTTATTTCGTTTGAAAGTTACTGCCCATTATCAGAAGACAAAACAGGAATCCATGGCAGGAACTTTGAGTCAGGAGCTGATGCAGAGGCCATGGAAGGATGCTATTTACTGCCTTGTTCTCCATGGTTTGCTCAACCTGCTTTCTAATACAACCAAGGCCCATCTGCCCAGGGAAAGTATTGCTCACAGTGGACTGGGCACTCCCACATCAATATTGAGTTAAGAAAACATTCACAAAGACTTGCCTTGATGGAAGCATTTTTTCAATTTAGGTTCTATTTCCCAGGTAACTCTAGCTGTGTCAAGCTGGAAAAAAAAAAAACCTAACTAACCAGAACAGATACAGAGACATGGAACTGCTGAGTCAAATGTTAATTTATATTTAGTTTTATGAAAAGAAATGTCTGATTGTCCTCCATTGTGGGAAAATCATTTTTGCATTTCTCCCAGGAAAACAGAGTTATAATTCCTCTAGTCTTGCCAACATTTGTAAATCCCTGCCCTTTTTATTGTATGCATCCTAATGGACATGACGTGGTACCTTACAGGATGTTTGATGTATATTTGTGATGAATGACGCTGCCTGTTTCAATATGCTCACTGGCCATTTGAATATCTTTGGAGAATGGCTATGCAAATCCTTTGTCCATTTGTAATCAAACTATTTATCTTTAAATTTTGAGTTATAGATATTTTTAATGTGTTCTATATATTAAACCATAGGTATATAATTTGCAGACATTTTCTTCCGTGGGCTTTCACCATGATATTATTGTGATACAAAGCCATTTTCTTTTAATACAGTACAATCATCTATTTTTTTTCCTTTGGTTACTCAGATTGGGTCCCTTCAATGTCTTCGTAATAGTTCTCCCTAGTAACATAATTTCAAGGATCGTCCCAAGCTTTTATTACTGTTTAGAAACCAACAGATGGTACCCTGTTTTCTATAGTAGATACTCTGCCTACTTTCTGTCTTCTGTCTGTAGAAAGAGTGAAGCATTGTTTGAGCCCATTACCCTAGTCTTAGAAAGAGCCCAACACAGCTGTTTAAAGGGCCACTAAAAGAGGTCTATTTGAATGTTGAATAGTGATTAGGAGCAGCTGGGAAGCGGGTGGGGGGATGTGTGAAGTTTGGGTAACAAGTAGCAAAATACAATTAGAAAGAGTGAGCTACGGTGACTATAGGTCACCAAAACTATTACATATTTTATGAGGTTATAAAAGAGAGGAGATTGAAGGCTCCAACATAACGGATGGGTGGGAGGAGATAGTCTGTCTAATTACTGTGATTTGATCAGTGCATGCTACATGCATATGTTACAATGTACAGAACCCCACTATTATGCACAACTAATGCATGTTAATTAAAAATTAACTATAATATAGAAAAGATTTAAAAAGATGACTCTAAAGACAAAGAAGTTTGAGAAGAATTGAGAGGACACAGCCACAATTTCTCAGTAAAGTATTGTAAATGTGGCCCAAGATGCAAAATTGAGAGTATTTTCTAGGTGTTATATAAGTATGTAGGTATGTAAATAAAAGAGAAAACACAGTTCTGCACATTTTTGTTCTAAAGTCAGAATACAATAAAAATTGAGTGCATGCTTTTAGTATATGCATGCTAAATTTTAAAAGGAATATGGGACAACATTTCATTTAATTGCACCTCAAAATAAGTGTTCTGTGTCATAAAATTTGATCTCAGATATCATTGCTGACCTAAAGGTAAATTGTACTTAATTCATCTTGAAACAAATACATTAACATGGGCAAAGATTAACAAATATTGATATCATTCCATGATCATATGATTTATTTTGCACAGGCAAATCATCTTGGGTACACTCATGGAGTTGTGCAACCATGACCAATTTTAGAACATTTTACATACCTTAAAGAATAACCCATATTTATTACCAATCACTTTTCCCCCAAGTTCTCTGCCCCAGCCATAAGGAATCAACGATCTACTTCCTCTCTCATTGATTTGCCTGTTGTAGACATTTCATATAGATAAAACTGCACAGCCTTTTGCAATAGGTATGAGAATATGATTTTAATGGAGCCTATCCTTCACTTGGCAAGCATCTATAGGATTATACTCTTCTTGTGATATTTGCCTTGTATCATGTCATTCCACTGCAGGTTAATTAATCACTTACAATTGAAGTTTGCATGTAAGCTCTGGGACTGTGCAGCTAAATAGATTTTGAATCTGAACTCCAAGTATTGCAATAAAATGTGACCACTGCTAACCCACTGAAGTCCTCTATAGTAAGACAAGCCAGGATGTCCAGCTTTGACTTCTGACAACAGATTTATGAAGCTGGTAGTGATTACGCCCAGGAGAGTGGATGAAGTTCGCCATCGACACCAGTGGGTCAGTAACATGAGAGAGCCAAAGGTTTTCCTCAAGATGCCTGCTGAATAAGACAATTATAACCATGAGCACTAAACAGCACAGATTTTCACAAGTTACTAAAATGTGGCCAACTTACCCATTATTTTCTCCACAATTATGCAACCGCCATCAGCAGTACCATATATCTTCATTGATTCCTCTTCCAGTGGTGTTGTATTTAGAGTCTCCAACACTTCTTTTAAAATATTTTTCTCTGTAATTTTCCACATACACTACTCACACAAGCTAATTCTCCAGTCACTTAAAAGTTGGCATTGACTTCTCAAACAATAACTAAGCAGTATCAGTAACATCTGCCAATTCATCAAGAGCCAAGGAAAGCCATTCCATATTTGCCTTGTTTTTTTTTTAAATCCAGTATGCATGTTGTTCCTAATAGTCTCAATTCTTCAGGCAACTGTTCTTGCCAACAGGCTTAATAGTCTTAACCATGATAATTTTCTCTGGACACATTTCTTCAACTACGGCAATAAAATGCAATCTAATAAACTTACCGTTGGCAAGTAGCTTTCTTAGCATAGGTAATGAATGAGCCACTTGGAAACCCACTTCAGTGCAGTCTCCATTTCTTTTGTTTGTGTCTGTGACAAAGTTCAGCTATGATGAGACTTTCTGTGTTTAATATTGGATATTTTTTCTGACCACTGCTTTCACGTCCGTTGGGAATACTGTTATCAGTGATTAGTCTGGTGGTAGCGATGTGAACTGTAGTCTTTTAGCAGAGTTATAGTTTTGCAAAGCAAACGTGCTTGCCATCCGATTTGTGATGAGATAATCTCCCTTTCATTCTTCTTAAAGTGCGACACATAAAGGTCCCTTTTGGTTTCTTTTTCTTGTGTTGGAACAATGGATTGACTTTAGTAGTAGAATGCCATATTCTATTGAATGTGTGCTGCCCTCAAAACACTGTCAAGCTGCAGTTGTGCCTCTGGCATTTGCAATGTATGACTCCATCACATACCAAGCTGTGTGTACCGAGGCTGGCATTCGCTGCAGCAGCGAAACTCTGCCACTGTAATATTACGTGGTATGTATGAGCTCTGAAATGTGAACTTCATGTAATTTTCACTTATCAAAAATATTCCTCAACTTTTGTCCAACTCTCTAAAAATGTGAAAAGAAGCCAGCAAGATGTCTCATTGGGAAAAAGGGGTAGTTGGTTTCAAGCTTGATGACCTGGGTTTGAACTCTAGATCCCACATGATGAAAGGAAGCAACTCCCATAATGTTCTCTGAGCTCCACTCACACATGACACACAATAAGCAAAAGTAAAATAAGGTATGAGAACATGAAAGGCATTCTTTTGAAATGCACAGGCCATATGAAAGCTGGCTGTCAGTCACAGGCCATAGTTTATGAAATTGTAGTCTAATGTCTTTAGAAGGGTGACATGAGCGAATTGGTGTTCTGCCTTCACCAACTTATCTCTGATATTCACAGTTGTTGAAATTACCCTAAATTAAGCCAGGCATGGTCGTACATCCCCACATTCTGGAGGTAGAGGCAGGCAGAGCTCTGTGAGTTCGAAGCCAGCCTGGTCTATAGAGTAAGTGCTAGGATGGCCAGAGCTACAGAGTGAGACCTTGTCATTAAAAAACAGAAAGTAAAGAAAAACTGGACGAAAGAAAAAATATATTACTATTCTGTGTGTGGGAGAGATCCCAAGTGTGTGGGTATCAGAACAACTTTTGAGTGTCAGTTCTTTCCTTCTACCACAGGCTTGGGCACAAGTGTCACTACCCACTGAGTACTGTCACCATCCAGATGTAACATTTCCAAGGTTTTACAGGGGAGTCAGATTTGAGAGTATGTCTTTAATTTCACATATTGATGAACAGCCAACCATGTATTGTGTGAGGGATCTAGAAAACAGTTCATTTCATTGTCCTTTTACGAATAGTGTTATATATTCTATGAGACAAGAAAAAAACTGAACTGCTATTGGAGGGATCTTCAACAAAAAGCAGCTTTTTTTTATCCCACTGTTCACCAACCACATCTTATTGTGGGGATGTCCATTCTACAATCCGCTGTTCACCATGTACCTCTGCCTGCCAAGAATAAGAAGTTCACTCAGCACTCCCTGTTAGGTGACTCTGTAGTATTAGACACAGTACAGTCTCCCAAGCTTTGCATGGCTTCAGGGAGCATAGCTGGCTAGTTCCTCTGGGAGAAGGCATCCTTGAATCCAGACAGGATGGCGGTCGGAAAACCTTTGTGTTTCTGGCAGTGCTACACTGAGAGGTCACTTCTGGGTAAAGATAACTCTGCCTAAGAAAGGCACAGTGTGCAGCAAACATCCAGAATACCCTTGTTTTCTCTGACTCCCTCCTGCTAGATCCAGGACACCATGCTACCTGCTGGAGATACATTACAGGTATCCCTGCAGCAACCCTATTGCTTTTCTATGTGCTGGATGATGCACAGAGCTATTCATCACATTACTCTCTGGAAGGAAATTGGGTTGTGGGAAACCAAAGCATCCTAGAAGTAACAAAAGAAAGTGAATGTGAACTGAAGCACAGATGCATTCACAATGCCATAGCAGGCATTATCTGCTATATTTAGCAAAGCACAGTCTCCTCTTTGGAGCTATCTGTATGCACTATCCAGACCTTCACACTCTGTATTATCCACAGTCATTATCTCACCTCATCTACATGCTCATTTTCTTGGGAGGAGAAAAACCTCTCCTTTATGGATTGTGGGGAATCTGACCAAGGGAGAAGTGAGAAGGCAAACAATTGGCAAGGCGTATAATTATCACATTCAAAGACAACATTCACCTCCAGCTGGCCTATTTGTGTAGGTTCTAATGCCTGAAAAGAGAATTAATTAACCTAGGCAGGACTCCAGTGCTCACATGTCCTCCTTCAAACCTATTTACAAACCTGCTTTAAAATGCTGGGTCTTTGCAAGCAGAGTTCGTTATAAATACAGCTGCAAATGGACTTCTTTGAAAATGGAAAATTCTGAGTAGGAATAACTTGACATTTGATTCTGGAGCAATAGCAAAATGTCAACATCTGCCATGAAAAGATAGAACTATAAAATAATGATTAAGAGCCCTTTTAGTTTAAAACATAGAGATTGGTTGTTTTACACAACTCTGTGCAGAATCACTTTATCTCAAAAAAAAGTCCACTTCCGAAACACTGTTACACAATTGAATACTGAAATAGGTGCACCGAGGACTTGCTGTTTTAAGGCAACACAAGAATAGTCTCATTTGGACACAGTTGCCGTCCTCCGGGCCACAGTCTCTCTCCTGTGTACCATAGCTGCACTACTTGACAAGTAGACGGTTCTCTATGTCTTCTAGAAATCCCAAGTGCCATCTGAAATTGTCATCTGCAAATCAGCTTAAATGACAAGTCTCAGAATTATATTTGTGCCATGCTTACATTTATTGATAGCTTCCAATGACTACCTCCTGGATGGCTAACTATGCTCCTGATTCTGCTGCCTGGAGTGTAAGAGAGAAGTTCCACTTTCTTTTCTAAAAAAAGTGTATTAACCATCCTTTAAAAACAACATAAAAACTGCAACTCGAACCTTTCTAAATGTGCAGTTGATCAATGTTACCCATATCCCTACTGTTGTGCAATCAAACTCCAGAAATGTTTCCTCTGAGGAAGCTGAAGCTCTACACTCATTAACAATTCAGTTTCTGTCGCCTAGTCACTTGCCGCTACCATTCTACCTTCCGCCTCTGGGAAAGAGACTACTTTGGATACTTGGATTAGTACTTTTTATCTTCTCATGGCTATCCTTTTCCATTTCATATTATGTTTTCAAGGTTAATCTACATTGTAGCATTGTAGCAGGTATCAGCCTTCCATTCCTTTTTATCACCAAATAGTATTCCTCAAAGTAGTGCTGTATATTAGTTTCTTTCCAGGCTAAAGCCTTCCTTCTCTAGGGAAACTTCTTGTGTCAGAATAAAAAGGGAGAATTAAAACATCAGGATGTTTTTAAGATTTTTGTTTACAAAGACATGAGACAATCCTACAGGAAAGCTCATTAAGACAGTACAGTAAACAATTCAAAATAGATACCAAGAAGTTCCTAAAACTGACCATATTCTCTAGGCTCAAGAGCAGATAAACAAATCGAGTGTGAACCTTTTATCCCAGCACTTTTATCCCAGAGGCAGTAGATCTCTGAGTTCGAGGCCAGCCTGGTCTACAGAGGTAAGTTCCAGGACAGCCAGGGCTGCACAGAGAAACCCTGTCTGGGGAAAAACAACAACAGAAGAGTATGTAAGCAGGAAAACCTGCTGACCGAAGACTCTCAGACAAGACAAACTACAAAGAAAACTCTAAAACGACCCTAGTAACTCACAGACATAGACAACCACCCAAGTAGCCTAGACGAAGCAGAGACCTGCCAAAATATCAGAGATCTGCTCGAATAAACAGATAAACAGAGCTGCCTAGAAGATGGCTCGACCAACTGAGCCACATGGAAACACAGTCTCCAACCTGTGGAGCTGCCTGCAGGCTGTGCAGTGTCCTCCAGGTTCCCAGTCTCGTGAGCTGTCTCATGCTGGGGTGGGCTTTGGTGATGAAGCTGTCTCTGAGCCATTTCTGTTTCTGTTAGTAACTCCTCCTCACCCATATTCCTGTAAGTAACCCCCCAAAACGCATCGAGTTTACTAAGTTGGACTTTAGTGGTACCTGTACTTTGGTCTGTCATGGGTTTCCTATCTAGGGTGAATAGATAGGTATGTTCACATCTCCACAGGAAAAATCTGTCACACAACAAATGGCTATTGAACAATTTATTCATCTATTCACCCATCTATGAACATTTGAGTCATTGGGGTTGGCAAATCACATTAGATAGTACTTATATCTTAGTAATATTCCTCAACACATGAACATAGGCTTTATTTTCATTTATTAAGGGCTGCTTTTCTTTCTTAAGCAGCTTTCTTGAAGTATACTTCACACTCCATAAACCTCACCTATGTGAAGAGCTATTCAATGTTTTTCATTTATAGCACTTTAATTGAAACATAATTAATATACTATACAATTCGCTCATTTAAAGAGTAAGCGGTATTTTTAATATATTGACAAGGCTGTAAAATCATTACCAACATCCAGCTTTAGGATGGTTTAAAACCCCTTAAAAAGAACTAACCATGATCCATTGGCAGGCAGTCCCAGTTCCTTCTCAATTTTAAGCCATTAGCAACCACCAGTGTGTTTTATATTCCTATGCATTAGCTTATTCTTGACACTTAATATATGTGGATACATAAAAGATGTGGTCTTTGTGAGTGCTTTCTTTCCCTTATAGTGTTTTCAAGGTTCACCTATATTATAGCATGTAGTTGACTTCATTTCATTTTACTGGTGAATAATAGTCCTATACCTAATACCTAATACCTAGAAATATATACCTAAATAGATAGTCAGGTTATTTCCACCTTTTGGCTATATAAGTAACTAGTGTGAAAATTCCTATATAAGTACTTAATTCTCGTGTATGTTTCCAATTCCGTGTTTATACATTACGTCCACAAGGTTATGTTACCATTGTAACTTCCCAATTACAAAATGCTTTCATGATTCCCAAAAGAAACCTCATGCCTACTGTTTTAGTTACTTTCTTGTCGCTATGCAAAAATTCTCTGACAAAAGAAACTTAAGGGAGAAGGGACTTATTTTGGCTTACATTTTCAGAGAGACATATTCCATCATGGCAGGTGAACATGGTAGCAGACAGGGAAGGCTGTTCACATTGCATTCATATTCAGGAAGCAGTTACCAGCAAGTGAAGCTGGGCTGTAAAACCTACCTAGCTGCTTGTGGTCCATCCCATTTCCTAAACGTTCTGCGCCCTTCCTAAAGAGCCACCAGCTGGTAAATTAAGTGTTCAAACACTTGAGCCTACAGGACACATTTCACATTTAAATGCTATCACCCTAAAGTAACTTGACCAGGGTGACTTTGCTACTTTCTATCTTGTGGACTTCGCTATTCTGAACATTTTACATCAGTGGAGTCCTAGAGTATGTGGACTTTCTATCTCTATCCTCTTATTTAGCAGACTTTTTTTCCCAAAGTTAATTTATTTTTATGGCCAAATCATATTTCACTGTATAAATGTATAATGCTTTGTCTGTTGATCACCCAATAGATATTTGAGTTCTTTCTCTTTTTTAGCTTTATGAACAACCTGTTACAGATGTCTATGTGCACATTTTCCTTTGGACTTATGCTGTTCTATACCTCTCTCTCTCTCTCTCTTTCTCTCTCTCTCTCTCTCTCTTTCTCTTTCTCTCTCTCTCTCTCTCTCTCTGTGTGTGTGTGTGTGTGTGTGTGTGTGTGTATGTTTGAGTAAGTACATGTGTGTGGGAGCCATCCAAGGTATTTTTTGAGATGTGGTCTTTCATTGGCCTAGAACTCACTGATTATTCTAGGCTGCCTACTTGGCAGTGAGGCTGTCTCTGTTTCCTCAGCACTGGGATTATAAACATGTGGCATTAAGCCCAGCCTTTTATTTTAAAGACTTGTTTATTTTTGTTTTATGTGTATGAGTGTATACCTGCATGTGTCTGTGTGTACCTGGTACCCATGAAGGTCAGAAGAGGGCATTAATCCCACTGGATCTGAAGTTAAGGATGCTTGTGAGCCATCACATACATGCTGGGAACCTAACCCCAGTTTCTCTGCAAGAGCAGTACATGTCATTAACCAATGAACCACTGTTCCATTTACACCTCACCCCAGATCTTTTTATGTGGGCACTGGGAGCTGAGTTCAGGTCCTTGTGCTTGTGAGATATGCAGTTTACCAACTGAGTTATCTCTTTAGATCTGGACCTATACTTTCAATTTGATTGAGTAATTTCAATATCTCTAGGAATGAGATTTCTGGGTCCTATGGCAATGCAACATTTCCATTTCACTTCTTAAAGAATTGCCAAAGAGAATATGCAATTTTCTATTCTAAATAGCAATGTATGCGGGCTTCAACTTCTAGTGTTTTCTCATTATAACCATCCTTGTGGCTCCGAAGCAATGTCTCATTGGATTTTGAATTTATATTTCCCCAGTGACTCGTGATGTTGAACAATTTTCCCATGTGTTTAATGGTCATTGTAGCTTATCTTTGCAGAAATATCTATTCAAATCATTTGCCCACTTTAATTGGAATATTTGTCTTTTGTTAAGGAACTATAGAAACTCTTTATACATTCAGGATACTGAACCGTTATTAGATTAGTGAATTGCAGATATTTTTCCCATTCTGTGTCTTCTTGCCCTCTTGATAATACTGTTTGAACTGATTTTTTTTTTGAGACAGAATTTTGCTATAGAACCAAAGGTGTCACTGAATGCACTATATAACCCAGACTGGCTTTAAACTTGCAACAACCTTCCTGCTTCAGTTTTGGGTATGTTGAGATTACAAGTGTGCACCATCATTCCTGAAGTGCCAATTTACCTTCTTATAAATAGTGGAGCTCCGGTTAAAGGAACCCAGTCAGCTGCAGTTGTTAAGTTGGTTAACAACTTAAAGTACCAGTGCAAATGTCAAGACGGCTTGGAGTCTTTATCTATGCTGACATCAGCTAATCTTATTAAAATAGTCTGTCTAGGTAGTGAGAGGTGAAAAGTAAGTTAAGGACAGAATAGTTTATTTTAGCTCACAGTTCAAGATACAGTCCACCATGGCAAGGAAGTCCAAGTCTCAGGACTTGAATCAGCTACTCACTTGTGTCCGCAGCTGCTGCTGATTTCCCCTCCCCCATTAATGGAGTCTGTGATCCCAATCAGGGATTGTTGCTGCCCACAGTGGCCAGCTCTTTGAACCTTAATTGATGTAATCCAAATAATCTCCCATGGTCATCTCCAGAGGCTCACCTCCCAAGTGATGGAAGAGTCTTTCAGGTTGGCAAATAACCCTAAGGACCATACGTTCCAATTATCAGTTCATAGTATCTTGAGAAAAAGGAGGACAAACCCAGGGAAACAAGGGTAGATATGGAGACTAGGAAAAAATGTATAGGAAAGAGAAAACCCAAAGAATTGAAATAATGAAACTTTTAGGACTAATTTATTTTGTCTTTGGCTTGGGTAATATAGACTGCTCTGGAAGAGACGGTGTACATGCAGAACAGTTCCCTCACTTGGGTAAGGATTAGCTTTCAAGTTCAGAAGCATGAGTACCTACTGCAACATATCTACAGAAAGTCAGGAATAAAATACTCTGGGCTGAAGAGATGGCTCAGTGGTTAAGAGCACTGGCTGCTCTTCCAGAGGACCCAGGTTCAATTCCTGCCATCCAAATAGCAGCATACAGTTGTCTGTAACTCCAGGGAATCTGACAACTTCACACAGACATAAATAAAAATAAAATGTTAAAAATGTCAACCCCATTATTAAAAATGTTCTAATACTAGATGGTGACAAGTCTGTGGTTCCCTTGTATAATAACACTTCATAGCCTTCATTTGTTTTCTATCTGAAAAAGCATATAGCATTATTCATGGATTATAATAGCCTTTTACAGAAATCTTCTCTATTGGCTTGATTTTTGGAAATGCTCTTCTCTGGACATTCATTATAACACCTGTCCTTCTTAAGGTGAAGAAATAAGAGTCTTTGATGTGGTCTTCATGCAGAAGTATCTCAGGCTTTGTGTAAACAGAGGAAAGCATTTGCAACTTCTGACAGATACCCCTGTATTTCTCAGCACTTTTTTTTGGCCTTCCCTCACTATAGTGGTCTCAGGTGGCCCTGTGCTGAGTTTTCCTGCTGAGCCCCTGTAGTGGCTCACTCAAACAATAAGATTCAGCAAGAGCGAATAGTCTAATTATGGTGTTGGATGTGTGTGTCCTGTTTTCTCTTTAGTGAGTCCTTGTTTAGGTGTTCCCAGAGGTGAGGCCATCCAAAATCCTTTTATTACCACTTCTCTGTATCATAATTCTTTAAAGAAGGCGGCATATTTTACCAAAGAGCTATTCACATTTCTCTGTAACTTCCAGCTACAGTTTTAATATTTTACTCTCTGTGGAAATCAAATATGAAAGAAAGGTGGGTCAGCAAGATGCATCAGGAGGTAAAGGTACTTGTTGCCAAAGCCTGAATGATGTAAAGACACAGACACACACACAGACAGAGGGAGAGAGAGACAGAGACACAGAGAGATGGGGAGAGTGAGAGAGGGAGGGAGGGAGAGGGAGAGTCAGACAAGCAGAGAGAGAGACAGATAGAGTCAGAGACAGAGACAGAGAGGCTCAATGAATCCAATATTTCTTTCCTTTCTCTCTAACAGCCAAAGATTGTGCAATGGTTTTTCTAAACTCAGAAAACTGTTACCTGGGAAACGATGATTCTATGGAGGAAGCCCCTCTCCTCCCATCTCTGTACTATTCCCTCAAGTAATCAACCTTTAACATGCAATGACAATACTGAAATATGCAAGAAACTGGCCATTGTAAGTAATTGCAGATGTTTAAAGTAACTTTCCCATTTATAAAATTGGATATTTTTAAACACATCTGAAGCACACAAAATTATTTTGAAGAGAGTTACACATCTTCCTCACTTGGGAAGAATGACAACTCTGTAAACAATATTTAAGCATCTGCTAAAAGAAAATTCCATCGACTGTCTGCTTTGAATTTTGTTTGTAGGGAGAAAGGGTGAGGTTAAGACACAACCTCTCTCTGCCTCCTACTGGTAACCCAAAGAAGTGACGTGCATTCTCATCTCAACCCTGACTGCACTCCTGGAACCATATGCTATTTGTGAGAACCTCTTTATATTTGCTTAAAAGAAAATAGCAAGCAAAGTTTTAGATCTAAGATTTTTTTATTGAGATGTAATTCACAAACCAAACTATTCACCATTTTAAAGTTCCAAAACTAAAGTTTCCAAAGCTAAGCAGATAGTTTAACTCCCTAATGCCACAATGTTGTGTTGGTAGGCATTCCTCCATCTTGCCCACCACTGGATACCACTAATCCACTGTTGGCCTCTACAGATTTTCTTTCTTTTTAAAAAATTTCTCCAGCCGTCTACACATTTTCTTAAGCCAGACATTACATGTAAAGGGAATCAGACAATCTGTGGCTTTTCTGACTGATTTTTTGGCCTATGCATGTGTGTGCAAATGTGTGTGTGTGTGTGTGTGTGTGTGTGTGTGTGTGTGTGTGTGTGTGTGTGTGATGTACTTGCATTTGTGTTCCTGTGAGTTGTACATGTGTATAGTATGCATTCCTGTGTCCAGAGTATACAGGCTAGAGGTGGCACCGGGTGTCTTTCTTTCTTACTCTCCGTGTTTCTCATTAAAGCAGGACCAGGAGCTCAAGGATTTAGCTAATCTAGCTAGTCAGCTAGCCCCAGAGATCCACTGTCTCTGCCTCCTGAATACAGAGATTACAGGCAGACCACCATACCTCTCCAGCACTTACATAGGTGCTCACGATCCAAACCTGTGTCCTCATACTTGCACAGCAAGCACTTCACATACTGAGCCATCTCACCAGGCCCAATGGGCTTTCTTTATGAATCCGAAGTTAAAGGTTGACGAATTTGTACCGGAATATCCCATTGCATGTTGACAGAAGTATCCCCTAGGAGTGTTGCAGGGTAGAGATCCAAGGGCCACTCAGCATGACCAAAGTCTGAATTGAGAATGTGTATTAAGCCTGGAGAGAAACACTTCTCACACAGCAGTCTCAAATGCATTTTACAAGGAGCTTTTAAAGGCAAAGAACAGGAAAAACTGTATCCTGGCTGCCAGTTTCTGGGGAAAGGAAAGTAAGCAAGCAGCTTAACAGAAGCTGAAAACATGTACTTAGCTGGAACATTTCAACCCTGAGATTCTTGAATAGTGTTGGGTACTTTCCCAGGAACTTTTCACAGTGGACATAGAAAAAGGGGGTCAGTTTCAGGTTAAACCAAAGATAGCTCCAGCTGAGACAAGATGGATGAATATTTGCCCTGTCACAGATAGATCTGCCTCATTCGTAATTTCCTGGTCTGCCACCATGGACTTCTGTTGCCATGAATGAAGCCATTCTGTTACGCCTTCCATGGTACAATGAGCTGAAATGACCTAAACCATGAGTCTAAATAAACTGTCCATCACTGAAGTGGTTTCTACTATACTCAACAATAAAAGGACTTCTGGAGGAATCACCATCCCTGACCTCAAGCTGTACTACAGAGCAATAGTGATAAAAACTGCATGGTATTGGTACAGAGACAGGCAGGAAGATCAATGGAATAGAACTGAAGACCCAGAAATGAACCCACACACCTATGGTCACTTGATCTTTGACAAAGGAGCTAAAACTGTCCAGTGGAAAAAGGACAGCATTTTCAACAAATGGTGCTGGTTCAACTGGAGGTCAGCATGTAGAAGAATGCAAATCGATCCATTCTTATCGTCTTCTACAAAGCTCAAGTCCAAGTGGATAAAAGGAGCTTCACATAAAACCAGATACACTAAAACTAATAGAAGAGAAGGTGGGGAAGACCCTCGAATACCTAGGCAAAGGGGAAAAGGTCCTCAACAGAACACCAATGGCTTATGCTCTAAGATCAAGAATTGACAAATGGGACTTCATAAAATTGCAAAGCTTCTGTAAAGCAAAGGACACTGTCAATAGGACAAAATGGCAACCAACAGATTGGGAAAAGATCTTTATCAATCCCACATCTGATAGAGGGCTAATATCCAAAATATACAAAGAACTCAAGAAATTAGGCTCCGGACAATCAAATGACCCTAGTAAAAATGGGGTACAGAGCTAAACAAAGAATTCTCAACTGAGGAAACTTCAAATGGCCGAGAAGCACCTAAAGAAATGTTCAGCATCCTTTAGTCATCAGGGAAATGTAAATCAAAACAACCCTGAGGTTCCACCTCACACCAGTCAGAATGGCTAAGATCAAAAACTCAGGTGATAGTAGATGCTGACGAGGATGTGGAGAAAGAGGAACATTCCTCCATTGTTGGTGGGACTGCAAGATGGTACAACCACTCTGGAAATCAGTCTAGTGGTTCCTCAGAAAATTGGACATAGCATTACCTGAGGACCCAGCTATACCACTCCTAGGCATATACCCAGAAGATGCTCCAACATATAACAAGGACATATGCTCCACTATGTTCATAGCAGCCTTATTTATACTAGCCAGAAGCTGGAAAGAACCCAGATGTCCTTTAACAGAGGAATGGATACAGAAAATGTGATACATTTACACAGTGGAGTACTACTCAGCTATTAAAAACAATGAATTCAAGAAATTCTTAGATAAATGGATGGAACTAGAAAATATCATCCTGAGTGAGGTAACACAATCACAAAAGATCATACATGGCATTCACTCACTGATAACTAGATATTAGCCCAGAAGCTTGAAATACCCAAGATTCAACTCACAGATCACATGAAGGCCATGAAGAAGGAAGACCAAGTGTAGGTGCTTTGGTCCTTCTTAGAAGGAGTAACAAAATACTCAAGGGAGCAAATATGGAGACAAAGTGTGGGACAGAAACTGAAGGAGGTGTTGTCTGGAGTCTTTTCCACCTGGGTATCCATCCCATGAGCAGTCACCAAAGGTAGACGCTGATGTGGATGTCAGGAAGTGCATGCTGACAGGAGCCTGATATAGCTGTCTCCTTAGAGATATGCCAGAGTCTGACATATTCAGAGGCAGATGCTCATAGCTAACCATTGAACTGATCAAGGGGTTCCCAATGGAGGAGTTAGAGAGAAGGAGCTGAAGGAGCTGAAGGGGCTGGTGGCCCCATGAGGAGAGCAACAATACCAACCAACCAGAGCTCCCAGGGTCTAAATCACCAGCCTAGGAGCACATAGGGAGGGACCCATGACTACATCTGTATATGTAGGGGAGGGTGACCTTGTCGGGCATAGGTGGGAAAGGAGAGCCTTGGTCCCATGAAGGCTGGATGCCCACTGTGTGGGGGGGAATTCTAGGGTGGGGAGGTGGGAGTGGGTGGTAGGTGGGGGCACATCCCCATAGAAGTAAGAGAGGGGGGATCGGATAAAGAGTTCCTGCGTGAGGGGTGGGGGGGAAATGGGGTAAGGGGATGATAACATCTGAAATGTAAATAAAATATCCAATAAAATTATAGAATCAATTTTGAAGTTCCACAGATCAGAATGTCAGTTCTTAATATGTAGAAGTTTATGAAGATGTATAGACTTCGAGTCTGGTTGATGTGGGTATGAGATTTTTATTGACAATTTTCTCATAATAGAAATTATAAAATTTTGTTTTTGGAAAAAAAAGACTCTAGAAATTCCTCAGCATGACTCAGAAGAAGGAATTTAAGAACTTTGTGAAGGAAATATGCTTGGGTCAGTTTATCACAGTTTATCACCTGCTCACTTCTGTAACTCCATGCCTTGCAATACCCAGGGACTGTCTCCAGATTGCTAAGGAGTTGAGATGAGTTGACAAGGTAAGCCCATATAGCTTTTCCTTTTCTTTGAAAATTACAACTTTTAGAAGAATTGCCAAACTAAGAACACACACACACACACACACACACACACACACGCCTGTTTTATAGCCCTACAATCCAAACCAAGGAACCACCTTTTCATAAAACCACCAGTTTCTGTTTGCAAAAGACCATCACCATTGGGCTTATTACCTGTTGACAACCTTCATGGAAGGAGGGCCTGGGGAAGAGTCTCACCTGGGTACCCAGCCTCTCCTCTCAGCCACTTCTAAGTGATCTTCCTTAAGTGGATATTGCCTAAGGGAGGAGCTAAAGTATGTAGCCCCATTTGACTAGGAAAGATTAGAAGGATGCTCCACCCATGTGGCTGTAGAAAAGCCAACATCCATGCTTTGTAAAGACTTTTGAATGCATCTTCTTTAAGTTCACCCATGATGCTGTCATTAATCCTTCACCAATGCTCAGTAAATTCATTTGTTCCTCCAGGAGAACTTCCATGGACTTTAACTTTGGTTCCTTATGAAGAGGTGGGTAGGTGTTCACATTTCCTCCCAAGAAAAGGTTTTCAGCAACAGAGCCTTTATCCAAATTCCACTATGGGTACCATTTTGTTTCATTTGCTTTATCATTTATATAAAATTAACTATGTGTGCATATATTCATATATGTGCTTTCTAAGCTTTCTGATAGTGAGTAGCATATTCCATTGTATCTTTTCTAAGAACCTGCACTTACATAGCTGTCTATAATTTAAAAATTAATAAATTTACTACTCATAGAAAGATTTAATTTGATCTTCTTCCATATTCTAATTTTTTTAACTGGCCCTATAGTATCTTTTGTAATCATATTGTGCACATTAGCAACAGGAACCAGTCTAGGACCAGATACAGTTACTACATTTCATTAATCTACTTTAGCCTATCCTCTGTGGTATTGAGATTTTTGAAGAATACATCCCATTTTCCTTTTGCTTCAGTAGACTACTCCCCATTTGAAGTTTGTCTGATACTTTTCCATGTTTAGATTTATGTTGTGCATCCCCAGCCAAACAACTCTGTAATGGATGCTGTGTCCTTTGTGCTCGGAGATACTAGCCATTTATTGGAAACTTTGTGGATGCTGTTAATTTCAATCACATGATTCAAGTTGTTTTCTGATTTTTGTCACTTTATGGTTACTGTTTTTCTCTGGAAACTAATGAGTCTGTGGAGACACACTTTATGAACTGTTGAGGTATTTTGCTCATCATCAAATTTTCCCCTTTAACTATGTTTGTCTTTTGTGTAGTCGATTTCTGTCTAACTCATTTTTTACTATAGTGGTTTTAAAAAATGATGGCACTCAAGCTCCTTTGTCCATTTTCCTTTTCTAGAGGCCTTTTTCTTTTCTATGTAGCCCAGTCACAGCAGCTCACAATCTTCCTGCCTCAGCCTCCTGAGTGTGGGCATTGTAGATGTAAGCCACCACACCCAGCCTCCTCTTTATTTCTTAAAATAGCATTACTGGCTGGTCTTCTCTAGATGGAAATATTAGTATGACACATCCGAATAACGATGGAATTGCTGACCTCAATGGAAATTAAAACAAAGGCAAGAGTTGACTGTTAGAACACCAATAGTAAATGGAATTAATGCTTGAGTCAGCATACCACCATTGTCATGTATATGAACTCTTCAGGCACATGCCAACTAATTTACAGAAAATCTTAATCACTATATCATCCCACATGACCTTTTTATGTCATCTACCATTCATAAAAGCATGCTGACCAAGCCGGGGTACTAAAAAATAGAGATAACCCAGGTCTAGAATATGAGTGACAAGGACCAGCTAGAATTTAGCTGCTAGGTGGATCAAGGAATAGGAAGAGGAACTTGCTACCAAGCCTGAAGATCCATATCCTGGAAGGAGAGAACCCAGAGAACCAATTCCACCAATTCCTACATACACACACACACACACACACACACACACACACACACACACACACACATAGTGAGAGAGAGAGAAGGGGGGAGTGGGAGAGAGACAGACAGAGAGAGCGAGCACAAATTTAATAAATAATTATGTTGTAATAATGTTTAGCCATGGCTCAGTTGGTTTTAGAGCACTTATTACTCTTTCAGAGAACCCAAGTTCAGTACCCAAAACCCATACTACAGTTTATATTCTGATCTCGTTGATCACCAGGAACACACATGGTACACAGACATACATGTCAAGTATAGTTTTTGCTATCATGCTTTAAATTCCAGGCGCCTGTGCTACCAGCCCTGCTCAGTTTCCCTCGGATCTGTGGATGGAGCACACACACACACACACACACACACACACATTATTTTCAACCTGCCTTATTGGCTCAGTTGCTGGACACTTCTAATCTCCTGTGGCTAGTGTGTCCTTCCCAATACTCTTAGTTCAGCACCTCTAAATCTGCCCTCAGCTTCAGTTGCTCAGTTACCTTTGGTTCCAGCTCAACAAACAAGATCAGCCCTCACCTCAACTTAGTTATGTCTAACCTCCTGCCTGGAGAAGCAGCCTATGGTCACTCCTCCAGAGATCTCACATAGCTGGTCACTTTTTCTTCCTCAAAAGCATGATGAAATCTTTCTTTCTTCCCTGCATCTCTTAGCCTGCTTCCAGGGACCTGGGAATCCCACTTCTTTCCTTTGCTCTCTGGCATCTTTATTGATCAATCATGAACCAGTTGGGTAATAAGACCTTAGCATCAGAACCATCCTCTACACATACATGCAGAAAAACACTCATACACAACATTCAAAAAGAAAGAAATTTTAAAAGAAAAAAATTGCTGACAACACTAAAGTTTTGGTGAGGCAACCAGAAAGGAGACAGGCATAGTAGGGAAAGGTTGAGTATGCCTAGTAATCTTCTGAAGTGAATAGAGGTGTACTTCATACTCCTTCCTATAGCTGGCTTCAATTGAAGTAAAGTGTTATATTTGACTGGCATCCAATGGCACAGCTGAATGGTAGACTTCACACTTCTCATGTACAAGGCTCTGGGTTTGATCCCTGGCACCACACACAATAAAAATGCCTTTGATTTTCCATTTCTCTGGTTGCTCCTTTACTTTTCCTAGATGACTCAAAAGTATTCCATTTTTACGAGAGCCCTGAGGGAGAGAATGGCGTTCTAGCTACTCAAGCTCACACTGAGAGTAACTCTACCTCCTGCCCCTTAAGATCCATTAAACCCAAAAGTGCTTACTAAACTCAACAGTGATCAAAATATTTGTGAATGATTGGAATGTCATAGAATGTCATCCCTGGAGCTCTGGGGAAAAAAACCATATTCCCTTAAAAAAGTAACTTTTCTTCCTTAAAATCTATTCCAGTCTTGCTTCTAATTTTGGGTCAAGATTGAATTTCTAATCGAGATCAAGAATGTCAATTGACCAAGTAATCTGAACTGTCCCACACAAATTGGGTGCTCAGAACTGCATTTAATTACCTTCATTATACCCCCAAAGCATTTCCTGCCATAGAAACAGTAAAACCAGTGGCCTAAGTACATTTGGAAGGTCAAAGACCAAGAATACCTACTCTTGAACCTCAGGGGACCTTCACACTTAGTTACAGTTTGCTATGTACAATATGCCTGTGACAGCCAGAGATGAGCTACTCTAGCCTGAGGGGCATCCATGAAAGACATGGAAAACATAAAATGTTCCCAGTGGAGAGAAGGTCAAGGTTGACAATAGACTATTGCAAGTTCAACGTTACCCTGGGCTATGTAGCAAGACCCTATGTCAAGAAATTTTGAAAACCAGGCCTAGTCAAACAGACCTGTAATTACAGCTTCATGGGAGATTGAGGCAGGAAGATAACAAGGTCAGAGCCTGCTTAAGGTATATAAATTGAGTTCCAGGCCAGCCAGGGCAATTGAGTGAAATTATTTGTGGTGGTTTGGCTCATGGGAAGTAGCACTATTTAGGAGGTGTGTCCTTATTAGAATAGGTGTGGCCTTGTTGGAGTACATCACTATGGGGGTTGGACTTTGAGGTTCTTCTCCAAGATATAGGACCCTCAACTCCTTCTCCAGCACTATATCTGCCTGCACACTGCCATGCTTCCCACCATGATGATAATGGACTGAACCTCTGAAACTGTAAGCCAGCCCCAATTAAATGTTTTCCATTTTATGAGTTGCCTTATCTAATCCTGTAAAGACTTGATGCCCCATAGAAAGGGAACACCTGGTAGGGAGGGGAAGACCCTCTCAGAGGCAAAGGGAAGGGGGGATGGGAGGAAGAACTCTGGGAGAAAGGACTAACTAAGACATTATTGAAAATTAAAAGTTGAAGTGGAGCTGAGCTGGGGCATAGTTCAGGGGTAAAATGCTTACGTGGCGTGTATAAGGCCATGGGCTCAGGCCACAGTAGTATAGAAAAGTTCTTTGAAAACCTTTTTGAAAAAGTGGACTCAGGTCAAATAAATGACAAGCAGAAAATGCAGGACTCATTGAATTCCCTGTATTATCTGAACAGATGCACATCTGGCCTCTGCCCAAGTACTTCCAATGATAGGTAGGTCACTGCTTCTTGAATTAGGCCAGGCAGTAGTTGCATAGCAAACATAATTAAAAGTCTGCAGCAGATTGAACAGCATTCTGCTTCTCCTTGTTGCACCCACAGTTCCCTTTGGAACAGCACAAATTGAATTCTGTATCTGATGTGTATGGCTACCTTTAAAATTTATGAAATGTTTTCTCTTCAGATCAAATGCCTAATTCCATAAAGAATTCTTTACATTGATATTATTCTGAAGATCCTCTTTTTGTGTTTGCTTTGTCATTAGCTTTTTCTCTTGATTCCCTACAAAATGTGTGACAGGAAAATAAAATTTCTCCCAAGCAGATCATTGTGGACAAGTAATACTCCTGATTTAATAACAAGCACCAAAAGTGACTGTTGTTGCCATTAAATGATATGTATTATCCTATTTCTCTGTGTGCATTTGTTTATGTGCATATGGACATGTATATGCAGGTACAATTGCATGTTGTATGCATGTGTGTGTGAAGGCCGGAAGTTGATATCTTGTGTCTTCCTCCTGTTTTGTCCAACTGTTTTGAGACAAGTTCTCTCGATGAACCTGAAGCTCACCTACAGTGGCTGGACAGAAAAGCCCACTGATCTTCCTGTCTCTTCCTCTTCATCGCTGGAATTTACACATTGTGCCTGGCTTGTCACGTGAGTAGGAGGGTTAGAACTCAGATCCCCACGTTTGTGTGGCAACCACGTTACTGATGCAATTATCTCTACATCCCTGTATTATCTTTCTTTGATTCTCTCAACTCACCGTGCACTATTAGTAGTCATGGTTTACCAGTAAACAATATAGGTACAGAGAACAAAACTTGTCTGAGGGCACAAAAGGCAATACAAGGTCAACTGAAATCGAGCTGCCAATATGCATTTACTGCAGAGGACTTTAACAAATTCTTTTAAATTAGAAGTTGGAGTTGGGAGTATATAGAATAACAGATTTCTTTATGGCATTTTTCAGACATGTATATCACTGTACTCTGCTCATAACCACCTTCCACTAACCTCCCTTGTATCTCCTTCCCCCTTCCTGGGTCCTTGTATCTTTACACTTGGAGTAGTAGCTTGTAAGTCTGTCCTCATCTTGGTATTTAGGAAATTAGCAGCTCACTGAAATCTGCAGATACCTTTCAGATAAATAGCCCTTAGGCCACCTTCCGAATAGCCTTAGTCCTCATCTCTTGAAGCTATGTACAATCATATCCATCTTCTTCCATCATGGCTTGCTGTGACTCCTCAATTTGAATTACCATCTCAGGGCCGTTTTGCTTTTGTGATAGCTAAAAATTAAGAAGTATACCAGCCCCAATAAGCCTTAAGTTTGAAAACCAGAGAGATCGACCTTTTGTGGTATTTTCATACAGATTTATTTATTGTGTGTATATTTGTGTGTGTGTGTGTGTGTGTGTGTGTGTGTGTGTATGGGTACCCTTGTGAATCAAAATAGGGTGCCAGATACCCTGGAGCTGGAGTGACAGTTGGTTGTGAGTGGCCAGGTGTGAGGGTTAGGATCCAAACTTGGGCCTTTTGCAAGAGTAGCAAGTATTCTTGATTTCTGAGTCATGGATCCAGCCACATTTTTTTTTTTTTGAGACAAGGTCTCATGTATTTTACACTAGCCTTGCCTCTCTATGCAGCCAAGGATGACTTTGAATTTCTGATCCTCTGGTCTCTGCCTCTACTCTCTGAGTGTTGGGATTATAGGCATCTGTCATTACGTCCAGTTTATGTGGTACAAGGGATTTAAGCCAAAAACACTCTACCAGCTAAGCTACATTCTGCACCCTTGTTCTCATTTCTATGACATTAACTCAGATGATCTCAGAACTATATATTCTTGCTAGTGCAATAACAACACGGAACATGTCAGTTTACTGGACACTTTGGGAAATTTTCAGTTGTTAATCTATTAGTCCGTGTGAATCATTATATAATACTACTGAGAGCTAATGGAGCTTAACCTGAAGATTTTGGATCTGATATCAGGAAGCTGAAGAATAGAATCACCTACTCCGATGTGGGAAGCGTGAGATTTATGTAGCACTTTGGTGAGCATGCCGGGATACAGGTATTAGATACAGGTATTAGAAAGTCACACTAGCTTTCAGTAATGAATGCAGATTATTAAATCACATGATGAGATGCAATGTGAGATGCAACAGCCTTGGCAGTTCACTGGATCAGCAATGTTATAAAGAACCTGGTTCTTTCTATGTTTCGACTCTCTAGCTACTTCCTACCTAGCAGCAAAATACCTGTACCAGCTTCAGGGTTCATGTCCCCAGATAATAACATTATATGGCGAGAAGAGGTGTCCTTTTGTAGGGACACTTTCATATAAAAAGCTTTCTGAGAAAGCCTTAGACTTTTCCACAAGTGTTGTGAACCAGAATTGTATTTTCTGTCTGTGGCTAGGCCAGCCATTTAACAAGAATGCAATTACCATGGTTTGGGGAGGGTTGGGGGGTTGGGTGGGGCTGGGGAAGTGTCTCGGCTTTTTTAAGCTCCATGGTGGCTCATGTCAATACAAATTAAAATTCTAGGGTCTGGAAGGATGGTTTAGCAGATAAGCCTACTGGGAGCTCTTACAGGGGACCTGCATTTAGTTCCCAGAATCCACATGGTGGCTCCGGTTCAAAGGGATCTGATTTTCTCTTCAGGCGTCCACAGGTGCGTGCACAGTTTGTATGCAAGCAGGCAAACACTCATAGACATTAAATAAGTAAATTTTTAAAATATTTTATGTTTTCATTAGAGTTCTATCATCATGGAAAAGAGGTGGGAGTCAGCAATCAGCAGTATCTGTAACATAACCAGATGCGTCCAGACATTTAAGCATGTGGAGTGAAAAGATGACATCTAGATACAGTCAGACAATTATTCAGTATCACAGAGATATTCAAATCCAAGCCCAATGAAAAACAGAAATGATACATTTCTTTACTTGATGGGCATTATCATAGATGAGAAGTGTAGCTGATCTCAAAATTACCACATATTCCATTCACTTAACAAACACTGTATTTAAAAGAAAAGGGAAATTCCTTTCAGAAAAATCCAAACAGAATTCAGGAAATGTACAATGAGGTACCATGATTTTGCATTTATTCCATAGAAAAGTATGCAATATACTTTGGGCTTCCTTGTGTTTATCCAGGTACACTCCATAGTGTCTTTGATGTCTTCAGTATAAAGGCACAGTGATGCCAGTTTTTAATAAGGAGTAAGAGTGATATAGTGAATATTTCATTTTGAGGAGTTGGCAAAAGATTATTTTTAAGTTTACTTCAAAGGAAAAGGATGAAATAATGAAAGATGAAAGACTGATTCATAATCTCTGTGCTAGTTAATTCAGAAGACGCCGCAGTCCCATTTTTTTCAGCTGCCTGAGATCCTTCGAAGATAATTGATGTAGGTCTCTGTTTTATTGCATTTGCTGCCACTCACTGCATTGTTTGCCAGATTAGAAGTGTTTGATATAAGTTTATGTACTACATATAATTTCAATGTGACATCTCGTCTTTGTTCATCTTTCACGGCCAGCTGATGGCTTCAAATTGGCTCTCCAGGAAATCTTAATGCACTATTATCTAAGTGCCACATTAAAAAACAATGAGGGAAGGACTTCATCACCTGCCATTTCAAACACAACTCTCTAAACCCTGAACACTCAGAACTAAAGCAAGATTAGTTTGGTTGAATATTAAATGACTGAGCCCAGTTCATAATAATTTGATGAAAGTAATATTTCAGATCCCATGAGTTGATTTTCATTCCCCAAAATTACAAAACCAGGAAGTATTTCTAAAACAATTCTAAGGACATCGTTGCAGTTCGAAGGATCAAATGGATAAGGAACATCATAGCAAATCCTATACCATATAGGAGGCTAATGTTTTAGCCGTCCCAGGAACTCTTGTGTTTGTGACAAATTGGAACACATAGCAAGAGTCTAAGTGATGGCTACAGAGCTGAGAGGAAAGATGTTCACCAGTGTGCACTGTAGGGTGCACATGCTTCAGCTGGAAACAGGAGAAACTCAGTGTGCAGAGAGACATTGCTTCTAGCTTCCTCGGTGACATTGGCTTTCATATAGTGAGGGATAATCTACAAGAAGAGACATGTGGCTAGAGAGGTGGCCCAGTACTCATGAGCACCCATTGCTCTTGTAGAGGACCCTAGGTTGCTCACGACTATCTGTAACTCCTGTTCCAGGGGATCAGACCCTCTCTGTGGAGCTTCACAGACATCACATCCACAACACACAGTGCACATACACACATGCAAAACACTCATACAAAGTAAGAAGAAGTAAATAAAGGAAGGGATGGCATTTGGAATTCAAGGCAGGGAGCAAAGATATCTCAGTGAATTCATGCTTGACTTCCAAAGAAGTTGCTAGGAAACTGCATTGAGCAAAGCAAGGTTTCAGAAGCCCCATATCAGGTTACAAAGTGAGAGCTTTCATTTTGAAATTAAAACAAACTTATCAAGACTGCAGAGACTCTGGGAATGAGTAACATAGGAAAAAGCAATAGATCCAGTATTCTTCACAATGAAATCTATCAAAAATTAAAACACACTTTAAGAAAAGGAACTATCAGACTGGCGAGATGGCTCAGGAGTTAAGAGCACTGACGGCTCTTGCAGAGGTCCTGAATTCAATTCCCAGAAACCACATGGTGACTCACAACCATCTGTAATGGGATCTGATGCCCTTTTCTGATATGTCTGTACAGTGTACTCATATACATAAAAATAAAAATAAATAAATCTTTTTTTAAAAGGGGAGGGAGGGACAGAGGGAGGGAGGGAGGGA
>NW_021604605.1:716099-744338 GCF_004785775.1 Grammomys surdaster | reverse complement strand
AAGCAACAAGACAGAGCACAGACAGGTAGCTAAAAGATTAGAAGGAAACTGGTAAGAATTGTCAGCTGTGTGTTTCATTTCCCTCACCACTGCTTGTAGCAACTGCTGCTTATTCAACCAGGTATAAAAAAGAATAAGTGTTGAAGACTCTTGGATTTTGGAAGATCTTTTTCCACAAATTTATCCCCCAGTAATTTTAAAGCCAATGATAAAAAAAAATCCGTTTTATGAAGTGTTTCTCTGCTCACATTTAAGTCTAGTACAAATATACAAACATTTTTTTTTAAAAAAAAGACAGGTCTCACTATGTAGCTCTGACTGACCTGGGACAGACTATGTAGATCAGGCTGACCTTAAAGTCACCAAGTTCCATCTGTCTCTGCTTCCTAAGTGCTGGGAAGAAATTTCTACTGAGTGCTCCCAAATCAAGCTTCTTGAGGCTGAAATCCCAGGCTTGCTCATCTTGGGCTACCATAATAAATTACTGTGATCTAGAGAGCTGGCAAACAACAGGATTCTATTTCTCACAGATCTCAAAGCTAGAACATCCAAGATCCAGATGTACCAAAATTCGGTGTCGTTTTTCTAGTTCATGTAAGAGAATATCCTATGGTGGAAGGAACCAGGCCTCTCTCTGTGGGCTCCTTTTTAATTTTTTTAATTTTTGATTTTAAAACTTATCTTAACTGGTGTATAAAACTGTATACCTTAATAAGATGCTAAACTCATTAAGTATTTTGATACATACATTGTATAATGTTTAAATCAACAAACATATTTATCTCCTCAAATAGTTATTATTTCTATGTGGTTACAATTTTCAAATTTCTAAGGTCTCCATTTTTCAGGGCAAGGCATTGCTATGTATTCGTTCTGTCCCTTGCCTCAGCCTCCTGTCTGATGGGCTCTAAGGCCTAAGGTACCACACCATGATCCTAACTTCTTCTTTGTAAGGCTACTGGTCCCATTCATAAAGGCTTAGCCCTTCCCTTATTATCTAAAAACAACACTACACAAAAGCCCAACCTCCTAACATCATTACCTTAGTGGTTATGATTTCAAATCACGAATTTAAAATCACAAACATGTACAACAGAGCATGCCCTGCAGAAGAGTCTGCCTGCTGCTATCTTTACAAGTGGGGTGATTATGCATGTTTTGCCAGTATCTAACCTAACCTAGAATCATGAGGTTATTTTCAGACCAACAAAAGACGTTAGAAAAGTTGGGTATGGTGAGCACACCTTTAGTCCCAGCTCTTGGAAGGCAGAGACAGGATCTCTGTGAGTTTAAGGTCAGCCTGGTCTACAGAGGGAGTTTCAGGACAGCCAGAGCTACACAGAGAAACGCTGTCTCAAAAAAGAGCGAGGTGGATTAGAGAGATGGCTCAAGGATTAAGAACACTGGCCAGCTGCTGTATCCTGACCCTTCCTAGAAGAACCACTGCACTCAGAGCAGTAGAGGATCCCCTGCACTCAGAGCAGTTGAGGAAGCTGGACTCCCAGGAGCTCTAACACACCCAGGATTATAGCTTTGCACCCGATCCCACAACACCCAGTGGAACCTGGACTCTCAGGAGCTCTAACACAGGCAGGATCATAGCTCTGCACCCGATCCCACAACACCCAGAGGAAGCTGGGCTCTCAGGAGCTCTAACATGCCCAGGATCATAGGATTTCAGGATCCCAGAGTCAGCCTGAGTCCCAGGAGCTCTTCCACCCAGGAGCTCAGGATCACAGGATCACAGAGACAACTGGACTCTGAGGGGTTCTGACACAAGCAAGATAACAGGAGAGACATGCTCCAGTCAGAGACAGTGAGTGCAGATAGCACTAGACATAACGAGATGGTGAAAGGCAAGCTCAAGAACATAAGGATCAGCAACCAAGGCTACCTGGAATCATCAGAACCTAGTTCTCCCACCATAGCAAGTTCTGGATACCTTATCACACTAGAAAAGCAGGGATCAGATTTAAAATCACTTCTCATGATGATGATAGAAGACTTTAAGAAGGACATAAATAACTCCCGTAAAAATATGGGAGAACACAGGTAAACAAGTAGAAGCCCTTAAAGAGCAAACACAAAAATCCCTTAAAGAATTGCAAGAAAACACAACCAAACAAGTGAAGGAATTAAACAAAACCATCCAGGATCTAAAAATGGAAGTAAAAACAACAAAGAAATCACAAAGGTAGACTAACCTGGAGATAGAAAACCTAGGAAAGAGATCAGGAGTCATAGATGCAAGCATCACCAACAGAATACAAGACATGGAAGAGAGAATCTCAAGTGCAGAAGATACCATAGAAAATATTGACACAACTGTCAAAGAAAATGCAAAATGCAAAAAGTTCTTAACACAAAACATCCAGGAAATCCAGGATACAATGAGAAGACCAAACCAAAGGATAATAGGTATAGAAGAGAGTGAAGATTCCCAACTTAAAGGGCCAATAAATATCTTCGACAAAATTATAGAAGAAAACTTCCCTAATCTAAAGAAAGAGAGGCCCATGAACATACAAGAAGCCTACAGAACACCAAATAGACTAGACCAGAAAAGAAATTCCTCCCGTCACATAATACTTAAAACATCAAATACACAAAACAAAAAAAGAATATTAAAAGCAGTAAGGGGAAAAGGTCAAGTAACATATAAAGGCAGACCTATAAGAATTACACCAGGCCGGGCGGTGGTGGCGCACGCCTTTAATCCCAGCACTTGGGAGGCAGAGACAGGCGGATTTCTGAGTTCGAGGCCAGCCTGGTCTACAGAGTGAGTTCCAGGACAGCCAGGACTATGCAGAGAAACCCTGTCTCGAAAAACCAAAAAAAAAAAAAAAGAATTACACCAGACTTCTCACCAGAGACTATAAAAGTCAGAAGATCCTGGACTGATATCATACAGATTCTAAGAGAACACAAATGCCACCCCAGACTAGCAAAACTCTCAATTACTATAGATGGAGAAACAAAGATATTTCATGACAAAACCAAATTTACACAACATCTTTTCACAAATACAGCCCTACAAAGGATAATAGATGGAAAACTCCAACATAAGGAGGGAAACTACAACCTAGAAAAGGCAAGAAAGTAATCTTATTTCAACAAACCCAAAAGAAGATAGCCATACAAACACAATTCCACCTCTAATAACAAAAATAACAGGAAACATATCTCTTAACATCAAGAAATGCTCAACATCTTTAGTCATTAGGGAAATGCAAATCAAAACAACCCTGAGATTCCACCTCACAGCAGTCAGAATGGCTAAGATCAAAAACTCAGGTGATTGTATATGCTGGTGAGGATGTGGAGAAAGAGGAACACTCCTCCATTGTTGGTGGGACTGCAAGATGGTGCAATCACTTTGGAAATCAGTCTGGCAGTTCCTCAGAAAATTGGACATAGCATTACCTGAGGATCCAGCTATACCACTCCTAGGCATATACCCAGAAGATGCTGGAACATATAACAAGGACATATGCTCCACTATGTTCATAGCAGCCTTATTTATAATAGCCAGGAGCTGGAAAGAACCCAGATGTCCTTCAACAGAGGAATGGATTCAAAAAATGTGGTACATTTACACAATGGAGTATTACTCAGTTATTAAAAACAATGAATTCGAGAGGTTCCTAGGTAAATGGATGGAACTAGAAATTATCATCCTGTGTTCATTATGTGTCAAACACAGAGTTTAGCAAAGAGGAAATGAACAAGAGCAAGACATCGCCTCAGACATTGGGTTCCTCACAATGATGAGACATAAATCCAAACTGGAGTGCCTGTTAGTTACTTTCTTCATTGTTGTGGCCCAAGAAGCAACAGAAGGGAGAAAGGGTTTATTCTTGCTCATACCTTCAGGGTATGTAAGTCTATTATGGTGGGAAAGGGATGGCATCAAGATCAGCTCCCAGCTGTGACTGCAGGGATGTGAAACTGCTTTACTCACTTTAATCACTGTGAGTTCCAGGCCAGCCAGGGCTACATAGTGATGCTCTGTAATAATAATAATAACAATAATAATAATAATAATAACAATAACAATAACAACAACAACAGCAGCAGCAACAACAACAACCTTGTGTGATAAGTGTATAGTCTTCCCAGAGGAGGAAACACTTGCGCTGGATATCTCATGATGAAAGAATGAAATATCAAATGTAGAGTCAAGGAGTAAGAAGTACCAATGAAGATGCTATGGCAGGCTTCCTAGACCACACATGCTGAGCCTGACACCTTGCACCTCTGGTGTCTGTGCTTCAAACAGTGTGTTGCTTGCACACTGTGATCCACATGTTTCTGCATCCCAAGTGCTAGGAATAAAAGGCATGTACCACCATGCCTGACTTTCACACTACTTCTTGATTTGGATATAAAGTGCCCATCCACCCAGGAGCCATCTCTCCAGGTTATTTTCTTCAAGGAGACTGGGGAATTCTGGGTCCCACCCTATCAGTTTCCAGGCTAAATCTTGGCTCTAATTTTTACTAGCCAGATTTAGCAAATAAAAACACAGGGCAATCATTAAATGGAATTCCAGGTAAATTGTCGTTGTTTTCACATAAACATGTCCTAAATATATGCATGGGAATCAGCTATACTAAAATTGTATTATCTCTGTGGTGTTCGGATTAACCAGGTATCCTGGCGAGCCTACCTGGAGGAAACACAGTAAGTCTTTGTATGAGAGATGGGAAGGCAGTTCAAAAGGTGAGTGGGAAAGCAGAGTCACTTCACACTTCAGAAGAGAATGAATACAGTGTGGTATGGGCTTGAGAAGGGTGGTTAACTCACCAAGTCTGGAAACCACACAAAATTTAGCCACACAGTAACCATTTTTGGTTATACAGATTAGAGTGTAAATAGCCATTTCCCCCTTTTTGTTAAAGAGTCTGCCCTCGTGTGGTAGGAAGAAGTATTAAGCTTTCAATCTTTATCCTGCAGTTCATAAGGGCAAAGGGCTTCCTGAAGCCGGCCATCTGGAAAGGAGGATGTGATACTAGGAGTTTGTTTGTTTTCTTGGGAGACAGGGAAGGAATGAAGAAAAAGATGAATTGTGTCTTCGTGTGCGGTACCAAGGGAGTAATGTTGAAATAGGTTTTGCAAATTGTTCAAACTTTGTGCAAGCCAGCAAAATGTTTCCAAGAAATTCAGATCAGAAAACATGATAATATACTGTACCTAAGTGCAGGCAGTAGATCATTTAGCTGGATAAACTATTAACTACTATTTAAATGTTAACTGCATCCGTAGTGACTTTGGAGATGAAGAAAGGCTGGATCTGAAAGAAAGCCTCTTCTCATCACTAACCTTAACAGGTACTGGGTGCTGATTCTACCATTTCCCCACCATGAACAGATGAGCCCACTATAGTGTTTCTGAATCTCTCATGCTACAGTCTTCTGGAGCAATCTGAAGTCTTCCAATTGGTCCCTCTTCATAATACACAACCTCACAGATCTTTGGTGTCCCTATTACCAAGTCCTTGTCTTCAACCTCACAGATCATGCTCCCAGACAGCACTGAGTGAGGCTTGAACATTTCTGGGCCCACCTTCTCCAAACTTGTCCTCTCAAATCAAACCATGACTTCCTGTGTGTTTTCTCACTTCCCAGAAGAACCTATCCCTTCAACCCACAGCAGAGTACCAAAGCATGTGAGCAGCCTCCTGAGCCAATTGTCCTCCCAGCCTGGACTGCCTGTGTAATCAGGTGAATTACTTTTGCTCTCATATCTAAGTTCCTCAGCCTTTCTATCCTTCAGCTAGGCGTGACTCGCTCAACTCTGCCTCAGACTGACCATCTGTGTACTTCTCTTTGTGGGGGGCAAGGATAACCACGCTGAAGTAGACTAGTACCAAAGGAAGGTAAAGTACTCCCTAGCAGTTTATCCTTGGGACACTTTCCTTTGGTTATTTTACCAGCCCCAAGTCAGCTACCTCTATTTTCCATTTTCTCTGCTGTTGTAAACTTTCTATGCTTTGTTTTTTATAAACTAGAGTGATGTAACAATCAGACTGTCTATTACTGTGACAAAATACTTGACATAATTCCCAAAAGGAAGAATTTATTTTAGCTTATGGTTTAGAGGGTTCAGACCCATAGTCTGTTGACTCCATAATTCTGGGTCCATGATGACTCAGTACATCGTGGTAATGTAAACTTTTGCAACAGGGGCTATTTGCCTCACATTGGACAGGAAGCAAGACAGGAGAGAGGAAGCATGTGTCAAGATCCATTGATTCAAGTTCATGATGTTAGCACCCTACTTCCTCCAACTGGATTCCACCTCCCGATTTTCAGTGCACCCCAACAAATCTATCATATTGCAAATTTTTCAATGCCTAACGTGTTGTCATTGAGAACCATACCACAAAATGGTATAGTCCATGCAAAATACTTGATGCATTATTACCTGGCATATACATGGTAAAACAGTCACCATGTAAACCTGTGGATGGAAATGGGATTCTGTTGCTTCATATCATTGTGCCCATAACCATTTTATTTGTCTGAGTCTCAGTTTCCTCCTTTTGTAAAGTGAGCATAACACCAATATATATATATATTGCTGGACATTCAATAAGTGGACATATATAATAGAATGGGGCTTATAAAGTATCCAATATTATTGTTGCTATTATCCTGTGAAAGACCAAGGGTACATTAGTGGCCCACCCATCTGGGTCTTGTTCCACATTTCCTTTGCATTATATTAGACACATGTATACATGCTCCTTGAGGTCAGCCAGGAAATTAGGAAGCCACATCGGGACAACAAATGTCACCTGGTTCAGTCTCTGACAGACTGCTTCAGGGGAAGCTCTTTGTGGAGGGATGAAAGCTTGTTCAGCAGTGTCTAGTTATGTGATCTCTTACAGCTGGACATTGCTATGTGACACTCCCCTGAGATCCAAGTGGCCTCTCCTGGACTGTCAGCATCCGGCTCTTTCTTATCTTGAAACTGTCTTTGAGGTCTTAAACAAAGATCTTCTGTTATTATTTTAATTTTTAAAGATTTTATTAGCTCTTGATAGTCTTCTCTGCTACAGCTGCCTTTTGTCCATCTGAAATCGCCCCAGAAATTTTATACCTTTTTTCCTGGTCAACTTGCATTTCCACTTTCTTCTCAAATATTCTTTAAACTCTCTTCTCTCTCTTAGTACCTCTTACCCAGCCATTCTCCAATTTCTTCCCCACTGTATCCAAAATGACCCTGTTTCCTACTTCAGAGAGAACATAGATGCCCTCACACGAAAATGGTCATTTAATGTAAAAATCTAATAATCAACAAGCTGTATCCTCAACTTTCCAAAAAGATCAGCATCTAACACAGTCATTTCTTCCTACTAAACTTTGCCTTCTAAGATGCTACAGCTGCTGCTGGCCTTGATTCTCTGTTATATTAAAACCTTGCCTCCAGGAGGGAGTGGGGACGCTCATGAGACTTAGGAAGTAAACAACTCATAAGTCTCAGCAAGATCTTAGGACTAACAAGATTCATAAAGCACCTCCCAAGGTTATGAGGTAGAGCTGCTTGGGGGGTAGGGGGAGAGTCTCAGTCCAGCTGCCTGGAGGAGAGGCCCAGACCTGGCAGGCTGTGCGCAGGATGTATAGAAACTTCTGGATCACAGCTTCAGTGAATCCTCCCCCATGCTGGAGTGGGCTTTTTGGTGATGCAGCTGGCTTTGATTCCATCCCTGTTCCTTTAAGTAACATCTCATCCATGTTTCTGTAAGTAACCCCCCCCCCACAAAAAAAAAAAATTCACAGCTTCTCCAAAGTTGAACTTGACAGACTATTTTGATCTGTAATTGATTCAAAATCGGGGGCAAATAGATGTTCACATCTCCTCACAAAAAGTCTCACCTAACACCTCATTGAAGGCTCCTTGCTATCTACCTATATTTAATGCTCTAGAGCCCAGAGCCCTGCCATATACATGAGCCAAATATATATCTTCAGTCCAGACTCTTTCTTGAACTATTCATTCACCTTCTGTTACAAACAGCCTGGGTGGCTTAGACAATAAACATATATTTGCTCAATATTCTGGAGGTGCCATGCCATTCATTAGGAGCATATATGATAAGGCTTTTTTCTGGCATAATAGATTGCCACCTTCTGGCCATATCCTTGCAAGATCATTCTTCTGTACACACATGAAAGAAAGAAGGTCTCTTGGTGTCTCCTCCTCCTCCTCCTCCTCCTTCTCCTTTTTTACCTCTTCCTACTCTTTCCCCTCACTCCTTTTAAAGGCAGTATCTTGCTTTGAAGTTTAGGCTAGCCCAGAACTTGCTAAAATTGTCTAAACTGGCCACAGCTGTAGGGTAAAAGGTCAGTAACCACTTCTGGGTGAAAAGCCTTACCAAAACCCATCAATCCCTGAGCATGAAATCCCATCAATCCCTGGCCTTGGCTTGAAATCTCACCAATCCCCCCCAACCCCCGAAATCTCCACCTCTTAGTGGTTATAAACAAAAACAAAACAAAACAAAACTCATTCTAACGACTTGACCTTTTCTCAGGCGTCAGTCTACAATTTAAAAAACGCTCTTCTGATGCTTGTACCCATGACTAGTGTTTTGTTTGTCAATGGTCCCTGAAATAACAGAGTTAAGGGATCATGGACAAAAAACTCCTCCCCCAGTAAACCCTATATAATCCTGCTTCCTGCTCAGTTGCCTGCTGTGTCTCCCCTGAGCAGAGACAGCCACCCTCTTGTGTCTCTCCCAGTAAATCTCTTGTGAGATTTGTTGTTCAGTGTGACTCTGTGGTATTCCTTGGCTCCTGACTGCCAGGATCCTTTCCCCTCAGAGCTATAACACTTTCAGAGCTGTAACACCTGTACTGGGGAGACTTCTCTCCTCAGGGCTGTAACACCTACAACAGCCTCCCGAGGCTTGTCTTCTAATAAAGGAGACACTGGTTTTAGTGGCTCAAGACTGATCTTAAGATCTCTTCTAACCTTAATGAGTTCCCTTAAAGGCCCTATCTTGAAATGCAGTCACATAGGTGGGTAGGGCATAGGGACCTAGGACATAGGAAACTTAGGACAACATAATGTAGTCCATAATAGGTTTCTGATAAATACTTCAAACTTAGCGTGCTCAGGAGCTGCAATGAGGGCTTAGTGGTAATGAACATGTGTGTGTCTTCTAGAAGACCCAGGTTAGCTTCCCAACACCCACAACCATCTGTGACTCCAGTTCCAGGATATCCAATGCCTCTTCTGACCTCCACGGGCACCGGGCATGTATGTGGTGCACATATATCCATAATAAGGCCGAAATAATCATACCTGTAAAATATATCCCTTTTTTATATTTTGAACTCGGACTTATGACCAAGAGATGATCCGAATGTTTGGGTTCTCAAACATGCAAATTACTCATCAGGAAAAAAAAGACTTTAAAGAGTTGTCAATATGTTTCTAAAAGCTAAATATATAAGGAGCCTTAACATCTAAGCCTAGTAAGTATTACAGTAGTCTGTTCTGTTCCTGATCTTCAGTCACCACCCTTAACTCCACCCCTCCCTCAGTACTTTGTCCAATCAAAAACATCAATAGCTTTCCTGCTACTCAGGCTTTCCCATTATCTGAACTCTGTTCTTTTTCCCCTACCACACAGCTAGTGCATGAGTAAATCCTGCTGGGTTTACTTTCAAAATATAGTCTTAACCTAACCATCTACACCATCTTAGGACCTCCACCACTCCCACTCTGTGTCAAGCCATGATGAACTCTTCCTTAAAGTATTACAGTAGCCTCTGGGAGGGTTAATTTTGGTTGCCAACCTGGATCAATTAAGAAACACCAAGGTGGAGAAGTAGCAGAGAGATGACTCCATGGTTAAAAGCTAGTACTGCTTACTCTCAGTAAAGACCCAAAGTTCACTTTCCCTGCACCTATCCTAGGTGGCTCACAGCTCTGTGGAACTCCAGTTCCATGGAGTTCTGATGCCTCTAGCATCTGAGAACACCTGCATGCATGTGGTACATGAAAAATAACACACACACATAAATAAACAAACCTTTAGAACAAAACACCAAGTAGAAGCACATTTCTAGGTGTGAAGCACATTTCTAGGTGTCCCTATGATAGTATTTCCAGGAACAAATCTTGGAAACTTCCCATCTTGTGTGCTTTCACCTAAGAGATTATTTACCTGATACATTCATAATATGACATTTGTTACTGAGAATGACAATAGTAGTACAGAGAAATATGACATATAGATGTGGAGGCATAGTTGGAGGAAGCAGGTTAATTGCAGCACATCCTTGAGACCACATCTTGCCTATTCCTTTTTTTTGGTACCCCTTCCTTTCTGATTCCTATTAGCCAGGATGTGAAAAACAGCCTCCAGCCCACGCTTTTGCTGCCATGATGCTCTCAATTGAACAGGGCCAACTTGACAGTGTAAATTACCAAAATAAGAAATTATAAACAAAAATAGGGTGGGGGAGTCCTTCTTCCCTTTCAAGAAAAGGAGTAGTTTTGTCGAGTCCTTTTCCAACTGTGATGATTAAAAAAAAAAAACATACAAACAATGGTTATCAGAAAATAAGGCTGTTGCTGTAAGAAATCCTGACAATATGATTGTTATGCCTTCAGAATTGGTTTACAGGAGTGATTTGGCAAAGCCTGGGGAGGCATGCTACAGAAATTCAAAGATGCTGTAAGCATAGTTTAATGGACGATTCTGATGGAAGCTCAGAAGACCAGAATGGTGATAAAAATGTAGACAGTAGAGTCAGATCTCTTGAGGATTCATAGGGGAACAAAGACTCTATTTAGAATTCATATTATGTTTTGACAAATAAACTTGTTGTCATATTTTCTGTGTCCTGAAACTTTAGGGGAGAGAGGCTGAGTTTAAAGGTGACAGACTAATTTAAGGGAGGAAAACTTCTAGAAAGCATATATTCTTGGCTATGGCATAGTTATTGGTGGCTGCTTTATATTAGACTTCTAGTGAGAAGTGGAATCAGAAAAAAAAGGTGAAAATGTGAAAACAGTCTAGCTAAAAGAGGGGGTTGAAAAATTGTGAGCAAGAAGTGTGCAATTATTAAAGAGATTGGTGCCATTAAAACTAATGTAAAGGCTCTGGAAATGGGTGAACGGACAGTTTGCTGTGAAGTATGAACCCAAGTTTGCATCCCCAGAACCCACATGACTGCAGTCTATGTGCTCCTGGTGTGAGAAGAGAGATGGAAAAGGAGAATCCCTAGAAGTTCTCATCCAGCTAGCCTGGCACATACAGTGGCAAGGAGAAACGAGACATTGTTGGAAACAAGGTGGGAGACAAGGACCAAAACTCAAATTTATTTTCTAACTTGTACACACATGGCATGGCATGTGTGTATTGATACACATACAGATACATACAGATAAAAATAAGATAAGAACTTTGCACAGGGACAGTGGGAAAAATGCCTTCAGGAAATATAACTAGCCAGAACATGCCCATCATAGGCTTCAAGGTATAAAACTAAAAACTTATTCTAAAGATTGGCCTTTTCCCGGGTGTCTGTCCACAATAAAGAAGCCATTCTGGGTGCTTGTTCCCATGATTCTAGTGTTTTGTCTGTCAATGATCCCAGAAATAACAGAGCTAAGGGATCATGAACTCTCAAACTGTGAGCCAGAATAAATAATGTCTTCCTTAACTTCCTTCTGTCCAGAATTGGATTACAGTATTGGCAAAAGCCACTAACACAAGCCTCTATCTGAGGTCCTTGTTACCTCTGAGCATAACAACCCTCTTAAAGATATAGACTAAATCATATCATTCTTGAGCTAGAAAACATTTTATTTCAACATTCAATAAACACAATCTAGTTGCCATATAAAGGATTAAAGAACAGAGCACTAAGACAACTTTTTTAAAAGGTCTACTTCCATGAAGATTACGCTCCAGTAGTGACTTCCCTGCTCGCTAAGAGCAAAAGCCCAATCCTTATTACAACAGATTTCCCCTCTTCCTTATTCAATCAGTCTCTTGCCAGAAGATTGCAAATTCCCTAAGGTCAGGAATTTGTTATTCTGTATCAGAAATACCTAATATCAAAATGTATCCGGTATTTAATATTTAATTAATTCTTAATTTTTGATTAATTAATAGCGAATATTAAATTTGAATGAAAGAAGAAACTTCTCCATAACAAATAATACACCTTTGCATATCTTTACTTTCAAGAGCCACTCTGTTCTTATGGCAAAGGTGATAAAACAGATACCCTTTGTGAGGCTGGAGAGATGGCTTTGCTAAAAGCACTTGTTGCCCTTCCAGCGGATGCTAGTTCAACTCCCCACAGTCATGTTAATCAGACAGCTCACAACTACCTGTAACTCCAACTGCTGACCTATGGACACCAGCAGACACAGACATAAATACTGTTTGTTTGTTTGTTTGTTTGTTTGTTTGTTTAAAAGAAGATACTCTTCCTTTTGTATAGGGTACAGTATCTCTCAAACTTGAGCGTACATCTGAATTCCTTGGAAGGATTGTTAAAACACAGCACTATGGGCCCCTCTGCCTCTGGCTCTTCGCCTCCTGAGTGTGGGGATTACCATCAAACCCAGTTCCTATATTGTAAGTTGGTATACAAGGTAATTATATTTGCATTACAGAATTTTCATATACTTATGCCACAGTTTCTTTTTAATCCATTTTCCCACTGGACTCCCTTTCCTTACTCCCCCACTCAGAAATCCTTTGTTTTCCTGTCATAGGAATTCTGTTACTCTTTTTCTGCCTCCCTCCCATTTCCTTAACATAGCCTCCTCCCTGGATCAGATAGTGAACCCTGGGATTACGTTATTTACTGAAAAACCCTGTTTCTAGTTGAGATGTGTCTCAGCCCTTAGTACCTTTCATCCCTCTAGCTGGAATATAGACACTTCTTTAGTACACATCTTTAATCCAAAACAATGAAGGTAAAGTTAGTTTGTAGAAGGAAGTACCCATGTTTAAAAGTGATGTCTAATTGAGTGACAGACAAAGTGATGAATCAGAGAAAGATTTGACAGAATAGGCTATGCCCACCTCTCACAAGAAGAGAGAGGAAAGAGAAGCTACTTAAGAGAGCCATGGAGAGAAGGAGGAGGTAGTTTTACTGAGAGTTATAGAAAGACAGGTTGAAGAGAGACACAGGTAAAAACTAAAACAAGCCAGAGAAGGAGAATGAGCCAGAAGATTAGAACAGATTGCTAGAATTAGTTTGAGGTCGTGAGAATCCCGATTGAATCAGTCAGTTTGGAGAGGAGTTTGAGCCAGAACAGCTGTGTTGACCAGCCAGCCAGAGTTCAGAAAGAACTAGGAAGGTGTAAAATTATTCAGCAGCAAGCCTCCGAGGCTGAAAACATTCTAGGCCTAGATAAGATTGTACAGAGGCTAGATGCTTCCAGGACTAGGCCTAGGTTAGCGGACTGAGGCAGTAAGCCTCTGAGACTACAATTACAGCAGATAAATACAAAATACATTTACATCGTGTGTGTGTGTGTGTGTGTGTGTGTGTGTGTGTGTGTGTGTGTGTGTGTGAAAAGTCTGCTAGCTCAGAGAGGCAGAGAAAGTATCCAGCTGACCTTCCTACTTGACTAAAGTCCAGAATAAAAAAGCCTTTTCTCCTTCTCCACACTGTCTTAAATACCTTCTTCTCAAAGACCCTCCCCTTTTTCTCTTTCCTGGATTCACTTATGTTCACTTCCTGTCAACTGGTTGCCTGCTCTGCTCCTGACCTATGGTTGACTTTGTTTAATCCTGTTTACAGAAAGCTCTTGGATTAAATGTGTATGCAAGGGCTTAGCCACACCACAAGAACATGTTTTCCCAGTTCACAATCTTGGGGTTCATAATGTGATTAAATATCCTACAACATAGCTCCTTTTCTATTTTCACAACACACACGCACACTTACTTCAGTCTACAGTTCACAAAATAAAGAAGTCATGTGGTATTTGTCTTTCTGAGTCTGGTTTATTTCACTAGGGCTCCAAATTTCTAAGGGCTGGCAACAGAGTTCACTAGTATATAGTGCTTGCCTCACATGTATAAGGCTCTGGGTTCTATCCCAGCACTGCAAATAAGCCAGTATTTATTTGAACTAGGGATGTAGCTCAGTTGGTAGACTGCTTTCCTAGCATGCATGGAGCCCTGGGTTTGATCCCCAGTACCACATAAACCAGGCAAGGTTTTGAACATAGTGAGTTCAAAACCATTAAAGGATATACAGAACCTTGTCTCAAAATAAAACAAAAACTAGAATGACCTCCAGTTCTATATATTTTTCTTCAATTGCTATGATTTATTTTCTTCCTTATGACTGAATAAAATTGCATTGTGTATGTGCATTAAATTAGAACATTTTATCTGTCAATGGACATCTAGGCTGGATCTACTTCTTAGCTATTGTGAATACATTTCATGTCTTTTGCTGCACTACAATGTCTTTGGAATCTAGTCCTTTGTCTCCATCTCTACAATCATTTCTCTTTTTTAAGATTTATTTTATTTATATGAGCACACTGTCGCTGTCCTCAGACACACTAGAAAAGGGCATCTGATCCCATTACAGATAGTTGTGAGCCACTATGTGATTGCTGCAAATTGAACTCAGGACCTGTGGAAGAGCAGTCAGTGCTCTTAACCGCTGAGCCATCTCTCCAGCCGTCTACAATCATTTCTTTGTGTCATACAACCTTTTCCCCACCAGAACCTTGTAACTAATCTGCACAGTTAACAGTGATCTTACCATCCATGTTCCACAAGTAGGCAGAAAGTATATGAGCAAAGCAAAGCGCTCCCCTCCCCCATTCTCTGTAGAATGAAAGCCACACTTTCGAGTCATACAAAAGAGTTTCCATTAACCCTGGCTCCTCTGCTCTGCTGTTGTATTACTTGAAACTTAGGACAATAAGGCTGTGGACTGTTTTAAACAGCAAGAATGGAAGCCTGGCATGATGGTCCATGCCGCCTCTTATCCCAGCATTCTGGAGGCAAAGGCAAGTGGATGTCTGAATTCCAGGCCAGCCTGCTTTACAGAATGAGTTCCAGGATAGCCAGGGCTACACAGAGAAACCTAATCTTGAAAAAACAACAAATTAAAAGATGCTCTTTTTTTTTAAAGTGATTTTATTTTATTTTTCTTTGAGACAGGGTTTCTCTGTGTAGTTCTGGCTGTCCTGGAACTCACTCTGTAGACCAGGCTGGCCTCGAACTCAGAAATCCACCTGTCTCTGCCTCCCAAATGCTGGGATTAAAGGCGTGTGCCACCACCGCCCGGCTGCATTTTTAAATTTTTATTACCTTTTTTTTTTTTACAGTCCTTATCCTCCTCCCAGTCTACCCTCTGACTGTTCCACATCCCACACCTCTGTCCCCCACCCTGTCTCCAAGAGGATGTCCCCAGCCCACCCCCACCCCACTAGACCTCCCCACTCCTTGGGGCCTCCAGTCTCTTGAGAGTTAGGTACATCTTCTCCGACTGAGGTCAGACCAGACAAGCCTCTACTGTGTATGTGTTGGGGGCCTCATATCAGCTGGCATATGCTGCCTGGTTGGTGGCTCAGTGTCTGAGAGATCTCAGGGTGGGTGGTCCAGGTTAGTTGAGATTGCTGGTCTTTCTATGGAATCTCCCTCCTCCTCAGCTTCTTCTAGCTTTTCCCTAATTCAACCACAGGGGTCAGCAGCATCTGTCCATTGGTTGGGTGTAAATATCTGCATCTGACCCTTTCAGCTGCTTGTTGGGCCTTTCGGAGGGCAGTAATGATAGATCCCTGTCTATAAACACTCTATAGCCTCAGTAGTAGTGTCAGGCCTTGGGGCCTCCCCCTGAGCTGGATCTCAATTTGGGCCTGTCACTGGACCTCCTTTCCCTCAGGCTCTTCTCCATGTTTGTCCCTGCAGTTCTTTCAGATAGGAACAATTCTGGGTCAGAGTTTTTGACTGTAGCTTGGCAACCCCACCCCTCACTTGATGTCCTGTCTTTCTACTGGAGGTGGACTCTACAAGTTCCCTCTCCCCACTGTTGGACATTTCATCTAAGCTCCCTCCCTTTGAGTCCTGAGAGTCTCTCACCTTCCAGTTCTCTGGTACATTCTAGAGGGTCCCCCCACCTCCCAAGGTTGCCTGTTTTGATTCTTTCTGCTGACCCTCAGGGCTTCAGTCCTGTTCCTTCTCCTCAATACCTGATCCTATTCTCCTATTTCCCTCCCTGTCCCCTTCCCACCCAGGTCCCTCTCCCCTTCCCCCTTCTGTGATTGCTTTCTTCTCTCCCTCCCAAGTGGGATTGATGCATCCTCACTTGGGCCCTTCAGCTTGTTAGCCTTCTTACGTTCTATGGATTGCATCCTGGGAATTCTGTACTTCAGCTAACATTCACTTATTAGTGAGTACATACCATGCATATGCTTATTTGTGACTGTCAAAAGCTGGAAACAACCCAGATGTCCCACAATGGAAGAATGGATACAGAAAATGTGGTTCATTTACACAGTGGAATACTACTCAGCTATTAAGAATGAAGACATCATGAGTTTTGCAGGCAAATGGATGGAACTAGAAAATATCATCCTGAGTGAGGTAACTCAAAGATGAGACCGTTCACAGGTTGATTTAAACATTTCGGGAATCTGGAATTTATGCCATTTGTAGACATCAGTATAATCTCAGCACTCAGGAGGTGGAAGCAGGAGGATCAGGAGTTTAAAAAGTCACATTCAGGTAGGCGCGCCCACTATAAAAGGGGCTGTTTGCCTCCTCCTCTCTCTCTTACTCTCTTGCCTCTAGCTTCTCCTTGGCCTTCCTCCCTTCCCTTCCCCCTCTCTCCATGTGGTCATGGCCAGCCTCCTCTTCTCTCCTCTCTCCTCTTTCTCCACCATCTTCTCCCGTTTCTCTCCCTACCTTTGCCCTCTGCCCTCAATAAACCCCCTTCCCTTTGGAAAAATAAAAAGTCACATTCAGCTGCAAAGTAAGGTTGAAACTAGCCTGGGTTTCATGAGAGCTTACACACACACACACACACACACACACACACACTACATATAAAAAGTTACATTTAAGTGCAAACTCTTTAAATCAGATGATGGCAGCACATACCTTTAATCATTTGGGAGGCAGAGTCAGGTGGATTCTTGTGAGTTCCAAGCCAGTCTAGTCTATAGATTGTGTTCCAAGACATCCAAGGCTGAAGAGGGAGGGAGGGAGGGAGAGGGAGAGAGAGAGAGAGAGAGAGAGAGAGAGAGAGAGAGGTCCTAGGTGTCCTGTAACTCACTCTCTCTGTAAACCAGGGCAGCCTCAAACTCAGAGAGATGCACTTGCCTCTGCCTCCTGAGTGTGGGGATCAAAAGTGTGGACCACCACTGCCTGGCTAGAAAGAAATTTTTTTAAAGAAAAAGAATATCAAATTATAAGTACAAAATTAGGTAAGAAGCTCTCTGTACAATAAGGTTTTGGGAATGAGAAACCTCAAGGTGGAATATGCAACAGTTACCACAGTAAATCTTTTCAGGAATACTCACTGAGCTATAGTACAGTCTCTTAAGTGTTTCTCTCTTCTGGGAATGGCCCTCATTACTTACCTGGAAACTTACTGTTGGCTAGGATTGGGCTGGCCAGAATCAGCTCAGAGAATCTTCAGAGCTTTTGTTTGTTTGCTTTGTTTGTTGGTTTTGTTTGTTGGTTTTGGTTTTGGAGTCAGGATTTCTTTGTATAGTCCTGGCTGTCCTGGAACTTCTGTAGACCAACTCAAAGATCAGCTTGTCTCTGCCTGGGATTAAAGGCATGAGCCACCACCACCTATGTTTTCTTAAACATGGACTCTGTTAACTTGTTAAACACAGTCATTACTGAAGATTAAATTATGGAAACATCATATTGAGGGGGCTGGAGAGATGACTCGCTGATTACAAGAGCTTGCTGATCTGGATGAGACCCAAACTTAGATCCCAGTAGTCAGGCGGGGCAGCTGACTACCTCTAACTCCAGCTGCTGGGGATCCAAAGCTCTAGTCTGGCCTTCATGGGCACTGCAGCCATGTGACATTAACTTATACATATACACACAGAGACCAAGACATACATACAAATAATTTTAAATCTTTTTATAATAAAAAGAAAGTGCGGCTGGGCGGTGGTGGCGCACACCTTTAATCCCAGCACTTGGGAGGCAGAGGCAGGCGGATTTCTGAGTTCGAGGCCAGTCTGGTCTACAGAGTGAGTTCCAGGACAGCCAGGGCTACACAGAGAAACCCTGTCTCAAAAAAAAAATAAAAAAATAAATAAAAATAAAAAGAAAGTGCATATTTCAAAAGGTATATTAAAGCACAGATAATACTCAAGATTCATCGCTTCTTATTTTACTATGCTTTACTATGTTTGTGCTGCCCGTGCCTATTGTGTTTGTGGAGAGACATCTGCTGTGTATCTCTGGTCAACATTCTGTTTGATGATCTCACCTTAGTAGCTTGAAATTAGCTACTCGAATAGATAAGACTACAGAAATTGGCCATTTGACACGTCAGAACTATTTTCCTTGGGAAGCTGATTACTTGGTATTTTTTCAGCTGTCTGGCCACTCCATTGTTTAGAAATCTAGACAAGGAGTACTTAATGCGCAACTATCATCTACATGGTCTAATAGCAGCTATTTCAGTCATTGTTTTAGTTATAGTTATATACTATGTTTTATCCTCTGGGGTGTTGTGGGGTGGTGTGTGTGTGTGTGTGTGTGTGTGTGTGTGTGTGTGTCTGTCTGTCTGTCTGTCTGTCTGCGTTTTTGGTGAAATTTAGATCTTTGTGCATGCTAAGCACAGTCCATGTTTTATCCATCCTGATGTCACCAACTCCTCTCACATTGATAAGACTCAATAAACATTAAATAAATTCAGCTTCTGTGTTTTCAGCTCCTTCCAACATCAAATGAGAAGACCTGCTCTCCCTACCACACATGGGTCTTATGAGAACAAGTGAAATACTAGACAGGAAAGGTCTTTGGGGGAAGATGTGGAAATGTCATACAAGTAAAGGGTATTATTTTCACATAGTCATGAGGTCTAATGAGTTCCCAACATAAAACACCTGTTGGAACACATAATTCTAGCTTGCCTCTCCTCTCTAAGATGTTCTGAGCTTTTCTGGCATGCAAGTTAGGAGATGTTAATTGTTTTAATAAAGGTACCAATAATGAATTTTTATATAAAGATGATTTTGAAACCTGATGTGCAACACCAGAAAAAGAACAACACATTTCTATCAAGAGAAAAACCCTGATAGACAAGGAAGGGCTCAGCAATTCTGATGGCTCAAAGTGTCTTTTTATTTTCATGTATTTAATTGGCCCCATTGTGTGTCCAAACCATTTTAAAATGTCTTTACAAATACAGATTCATCTAACTCTCTTAAAACACTTCTTATTCTCATTTTACAGACAAAGTGTCTGAGTGACAAAGAAATTAAATTGTCCAACGTTACAGGCTTCACTCCAAAGCATCTCTGGACCATAACCTCATGATGCTCTCTATTCTTGAAGTCCCACAACTGGATCTTCCCCTTCTTCTTCTGCATAGCTCTTTTCCATGTTACTATCACATCCTTGTCTGACCATTTTGGCTCAAATAATAGCACCCTACATTAGTGTACACATTGTCGAGTGAACCTGGTTTTTAGTTTTTAGCTGAAATTGCTTCATGACTAACCAGTAGTTGGAGAAAATGAAAACCTCACCAAAAAAAACAAAACAAAAAACAAATCAAACAAACAAAACACCCAAACGGGAAACAACTAGAAGGCCTCTTCATGGTATCACAAAGCAACAATGTTTTAGAGGGTGCATTCTTGAGGAAGGACTTTGGATGCCCTGAGACTGATCCTATAGCCAGTTGTGAGACACCATATGAGTGCTGAGAATTGAACCCAGGTCCTCTGGAAGGGCAGAACCCTCTCTCCAACTCAAGGTATAAGTTTTCAGTGATTTATCATGTTATCCCTTGCTTAGTTTTGACAAAATTCAAGTTAGATATTTATAACATTTAATACTAAAAAATGAGAACTAGCATGTTGACAGTTTTTGTGTCTTTGTGTGTCCTGAGTTACACTCTCAGCGCTGATTCTTTCTTCCAGAAAAAAAAATATCTGAAATCAACACAGTAAATATAGCTTAGCAGTAGAGCAGATACCACTGTGCACATGGTGCAGACATACACACAGGCAAAACACTTATATACAGAAAATAAATTTTTTTAAAAACTTGTACTCTTAAACGTTTTTGAAGACATGGTTTTACCCACAAACATGTTCTCCTGACTAGTTTTGTGTCAACTTGGTTCAAGCTGGAATCATCAGTAAGAAGTAAACTTCTTTCAGTCAGCTGAAAACTGCCTCCAGAAGATCCAGCTGTAAGCCAGCTTTGCATGACAAAAGGTTTCCTGAAGAGATGCAACACACTTGTCAACTGCGGAACCTACAGCAGACTCAAGTGTGGACACCACTGAAGTCCAACTTGGTGGACCAGTGAGTTTTATTGGGATTACTTATAGGAATATGGGTGAGAGGTTACTTGCAGGAGCAGAAATGACTCGAAGACAGCTGAGTCACCAAAACCTACCCCAGCATGGGTGACAGCTCACAAAGCTGAGGACCTGGAGCACACTGCACTGCCTACGAGCCTCTCAACAGGTAGTAAAGTATCCTCAGTTGGTCTGACCATGTTCAAGTCTGCTCAGCTGGTTTCTGCTTCTTCTAGCCAGCTGAGAGTCTTCTTAGCAGCTTGGCTCTGCTCTCCCGAGAGGGACTCTCCGCTTTTATTGCTTACTCTGGCAGGGAGAGGCCTAGTGAATCTAGACAGTTCCAGGGACTTCTGAAGCTCTTTTGAGTTGTTTACCTTCCTACTTAAAGAGCTTCCATGGAGGATGGAATATTTCAATCTTTGAAGAAACTGTTACACTTTCTCAACTAGTGATCAATGGCGGAGGTCCCAGCCCATTGTGGGTGGTGCTATCCTGGGGCTGGTGGTCCTGAATTCTATAAGAAAGCAGGCTGAGCAAGCCATGGGGAGCAAGGCAGTAAGCAGCATCCCTCCATGGCCTCTGCATCAGCCCCTGCCGCCAGGTTCCTGCCCTGTTTGTTCCTACATTTGATGATGATCTATGATATGGAAGAGCAAGAAAAAATACCCTCTTCCCCAAATTGATTTTTGATCTTGATGTTTCACCACAAGAATAAAAAGCCCCAACTAAGACACAGTCATGCTAATTTATATTTACAATAGCCCTAACATTACATTGTAAGAGCTCTGGGGCATGTGAAGTGACTGAGCAGGTAAAATCACTTAGTGTCAAGCCTGACCATCTGAATTTGATCTCCAGGACATAGGCTATATATACACATACATATATGGTGTGTGGGTGTGGGTGTATACATATACAATATGGTATAAGGACAAAACTGATGTATTGTCCTCTGACCTCCACAAGCATGCTGTAGCATGGACCTATGTGCACATATGTACATACACACACACACACACACACAAATAAATGGATATGATTTAAATTTATTTAAGAACTCTGTTAAAATTTAAATGACACACTTAAGTACTAAGTGCTAAACTAAAGCAAAGTTGCTTTCAAGGTTTTCCACATAGAAAACGAGGATATACTTGAAATAATGAGAAGCAATGGCTGTAACAACTGCTTCCAGTTCCCAGGTCAATGTTTTTGAACAGCCCCTAGAAATAGATCCTTTATTTTGTGGCCAAAACAATTTTTTGGAAATTAGAGATGCTTAATCCTTTGTCAAATGACTCTACTAAAATCACACTTATATATTTTTAAAGGTCAGTATTATAGATAATAATTACAATTGCTTTGGACAAGTCAGTTGAGAAACTTATATAGACCTCTAACACATGCAGTGTTGTTTATATAGTATTGTCCCTTTAAGAAAAATGTACATAAATCACTCCAAACAGCAGGAACAGGAGTCACTGCAAAATACATGCAGTTTGGTAACTTGGTCCTCTAAAACATATTGTCAGGGTACTCTAGGGCTGGAGAAAATACCTGGTTGGTGAACAAGACACATTTCTGGGGTAATTTTGGAGGACTCCCACTTTACCATGAACAGGAGCAATTAATTTTATGATTCCCAAGGCTAACTTGCTGTTGCTTTGTCTTGTTTTAAAAATGTAACTTAAGGGCTGAAGAGACAGCTCAGTGGTTAAGAGCATCGATTGCTTTTGCAGAAGACCCAGGATTGTTTCCCAGAACCCTCACTGTGACTCAAAGGTATCCACCACTTACATGATGTGAAAATTTAAGAAAATCATTTCAGGTTTCTGAAATTGTATTTCTTAGCTTATAAAATGAAAATCAAAATTTATCTTACAGATTTCTGGAAATAATGAGAGACTGCAAGTAAAATATTATTACAGTCCCTATAACATCCAGGAATGTTCAATAAATATTAGCAATCTGTATTGATATGATCATAAATTTATTTGCATTGCTTTTCCATCTGATTCCTTCCTGAACTTAACTCTACTCGAACATCACCTCATCAGTGAAAACTTCCTGGCCCCCGTATTTGAACACAGCTACCTGCCCCACCCAACACTACTTCCTTTACTTCATTACTGAACTGAATCATGATCCCTAAGAAGATGTGTTCAAGGAGCTAGACAGATAGCTCAGCAATTAGGAATGCTTACCAGTCTTGTAGAAGAGTTGAAATTGGTTCCCAAGACCACATCTGGTGGCTTACAACCAACCACTCATAACTAGTACCAGGGCATCCAATACCCTCCGTCCTCCTCAAGCTCCTGCACATGTATGGTACACATCCATGTAGGTGCACACACAAAAAAACATAAATAAAAATAAATATTTTTTGTTGGGAGCTGAGCAGAAAGCAGCTATCATCTTTGCAGCCATCTCGAGCCATATACCCTGACAAGAGACTTGTTTTCAACAGCCTACAACAGCTGAGCACACTCTGATAAACATCTTGTTTTTCTCACATATCTTGTTTTGTTGTTTAGTGCCCCCAGCTGCTAGACTCACGTGGTCTCCACGGCTACAAGGCACATGGCAAAGTGCCTTCAGCTGTGTTCCCCTGCTTGTCCACGAGGGCAAGGCATGTGGTAAAGTGTATAAATACCCAGGATTTCCTTTCACTAGAGGGAGAGACTTGATCAGACCCTCTGTCTTGTCTCCATCCCCACTCCCCCACTCTCTCTCTCTCTCTCTTGCTAGACCAGGGTGGACCTGTGGACCGGAGCAGCAGAACAGGCCTTTACATAGTGGCGCCTCAACATTGGGGCTCCAGTAAGTGGGATACAGTGAAGGACACCACAGGAATTGGAAGCGCACATCCTCACTCCTGCACTGGAGACCCTGCTGACTGACCTGAGTGGGCTGTTACAATTTTTAAAGATATGTTTAGAGTTGGAAAGATGGCTCAGTGGTTAAAAGCACTATTGTTTCAGAGGACCCATGTTTGGTGTTTAATGAAGGGTAGTGGAAGTGAAAAACACTCATAGACATAAAGTAAGATTAAAGAATCTTTTTTGAGGGCTGGAGAGATGACTCAGTGGTTAAGAGCACTGGCTGCTCTTCCAGAGGTCCTGAGTTCAATTCCCAGCAACCACATGATGGCTCACAACCATCTGTGATGAGATCTGATACCCTCTTCTGGTGTGTCTGAAGACAGTGACAGTGTATTCATATAAATGAAATAAATAAACCTTTTAAAAAAAAAAGGAATCTTTTTTGAGACGGTTTTTTTAATTTGACTTTTTTTAAATAATTTTTTATTGGATATTTTATTTACATTTCATATGTTGTCCCCTTACCCCATCCCCCACCCACCCGGGAACCCCCTATCCCCTTACCCCTCCTCCTTCTTCTCTGTGGATGTAACCCCTACCTACCCCCCCACTCCCACTTTCCCACCCTCAAAATTCCCACCCCCTGGGGCGTCCAGCCTTCATGAGGTCAAGGTTCTCTTCTTCCACCTATGCCCAGCAGGGCCCTCCACTCTTACACGTATTCAGCTGAAGCCCTGGATCCCTCCCTAAGTGCTCCCAGGCTGGTGGTTTAGACCCTGGGAGCTGTGGTTGGTTGGTATTGTTGCTCTCCTCATGGGGCCACAAACCCTTTCAGCTCCTTCATGCTCAAGTATTCATTTCCAGGATTTTTGCAGATGTGGCCTGGTTAAGGTAACACTATACTAAGTTAAGGTAGGTCCCAAATCCCATCACTGCTCTCATTTTTGGAGGACACACACATACACGGGGGGGGGGTGGCACTATATGAAGCAGTGTGCAATGATGCCAAGGATTATCAGTGTCCAGCAGAAGCTGGGATTACTCTCTAAGGGTTGAGAGGAAGCATGATTTCCCGGGCTCCAAATTTCAGAATTTCAGCCTCTACAACTGTGAGAAAATGAATTTCTGTTCTGGCAAGTTGCCCAGTGTGTGGTACATTGTTATGGCAATCCTAGAAAACACACACTGACCACTCTTTTCAGGACTTTATACTGACTCTGGAAGTGACAGGGTGCCTGGGGGATAAAGGTCCTCGATAAGCATCTTCTCAATGAATAAATGAATTCACGAATGTTTTCCACATTAAACACGATTTTCAAGTCTTTTGTTGGGGGGGTGTACATGTGTGTGGTATACATGCATCCATCATGGATTCAGTTCTCTCCTACCTCTATGTGGATTCTGTGGATTGATCAGGTCATAAAGCTAGCATCATCAAGCAGCAAGCTCCTTTCCTCACTGAGCCATCTGGTTTTTTTTAACACTGTTTTTGTGTTCACCTATGTCTCCCTTTTTGTTTTTAAGATTTATTTATTCACTTTGTGTATATGATTATACTGTAGCTACAGCACTAGAAGAGGGCAACAGATCCCTTTACAGATAGATGGTTGTGAGCCACCATGTGGTTGCTGGGAATTGAACTCAGAACCTCTGGAAGAACAGCCAGTGTTCTTAACCACTGAGCCATCTCTCCAGCCCATCTCCCTTTTTGTTGAGTTGAAAATGTCTTGTGGACATATAGTCACTTTATTTTCTTCTTAATCTTTACTGTTCAATCCTTTAGAAAAAGACACGAAGAAGGGAGCTGAAGAGATTGTTCAGCAGTTAAGAGCACTACCTGTTCTTCCAGAGGACCCGAATTTATTTCCAACAACCACATGGTGACTTGTAACCATTTATATAAGATCTTATGGTGTGTAGGTGTACATGCAAGCAGAACAGTGTGTACACGATGTATAAATAAATAAATAAACAAATAAGATTCTTGTCAGGGCTGGAGAGATGGCTCAGTCATTAAGAGCACTGACTGCTCTTCCAGAGGTCCTGAGTTCAATTCCCATCAACCACATGGTGACTCACAACTATCTGTAATGGGATCTAATGCCTACTACTGGTGGGTCTGAAGACAGCTACAGTGTACTCATATACATAAAATAAATAAATAAATAATATCAACACCATGATATGTGTGTGTGTCTGTGTACATATATATATATATCATGTACATGCCTGGTGTCCACAGAGGCCTTAAGAGGATCCCAGATCTCCTGGAACTGATGTTACAGATGGTTGTACTCACCATATGGGAGCTTGGAATCAAACCTAGATCCTCTGAAAGAGCAATTGATGCTTTTAACCACTAGCCATCTGCCCCAGCCCGAGCTGCTGCTGCAGGTCAGGGGAGAGAGAGAGGGAGAGAGGGAGAGAGAGAGAGAGGGAGAGGGAGGAGGATGAGGGGGTGGAGGGGCAAGAGACGCCAAGAATGGAGACAAGACAGAGGGTCTGATCAAGTCTCATTTATGGAAAGGAAATCCTGGGTATTTATACACTTTACCACATGCCTTGCCCTTGTGGGCAAGCAGGGGAACACAGCTGAAGGCACTTTGCCATGTGCCTTGTAGCCGTGGAGACCACGTGCACCTTGCAGCTGGGGGCACTAAACAACAAAACAAGATATGTGAGAAAAACAAGATGTTTATCAGAGTGTGCTTGGCTGTTGTAGGCTGTTGAAAACAAGTCTCTTGTCAGGGTATATGGCTCAGATGGCTGCAAAGATGATAGCCGCTTTCTGCTAGGAGTCGGCTCCCAACAGCCATCTTTACAGATCTAGCCTCACCGTATAATGGGTTTTATATACTAATACAAGTTTCACATCATAATTCATTTTCACCAACATTTTATTTGTATTTATTGCACTTATTTATTTATGAGTATATGTGTGGGTCATGACACATTTAGAGGTCAGAGGACTTGCAAGAGTCTTTTCTGTCTCCACCATGTCAGTCCAGGAATAGAATTCAGGTTATCAGATCTGATAGCAAGCACCTTTACTATCTGAGCTGTATCAACACCCTGGACATCCACCACCACCCCACACACACATATACACTTTTTTCATTTATATGTATGGGTGTTTTGTCTGTATGCATGTCTGTATACTATGGGAATGCCTGCTTGTTACCTGCAGAAGACAGACTAGGACATCAGATTCCCTAGGACTCCAGTTATAGATGGCTGTGAACCACCATGTAGATGCTGAAAAATCAAACCCAGGTCTTCTGGAATAACAGCCCGTGAACTTAACTAGTGAGCCATCTCTCCAGCCACCATTCTTGAGGTTTTTATTTGTTTGTTTGTTGTCAACTTGATATAAGCAAAAAAATCATCTGGAAAAGGGAACCTCAATTGAGAAAAAAATGCCTCTATCAGATTGTCTAGACTATAGGGAATTTTCTTGATTGATGTAGGAGGACCCAGCAGGTTATGGATGGTGTCACCCCTGGGCTGGTGGTCCTTAATTGTATAAGAAAGCAGGCTGAGGGAGGATGGCCTTGTTGAGCATCAGTGGGAGAGGAAGCCCTTGGTCCAGTGAAGGCTAGATGCCCCAGTATGGGGGAATTCGAAAGTGGGGAGGTGGGAGTGGATGGGTGGGTGGAGGCACATCCTCATGGAAGCAGGAGGGGGGATGGGATAGGGGGTTTCTGGGGGGGAATGGAGAAAGGGGATAACATCTGAAATGTAAATAAAATATCCATTAAAAAATTAATTTAAAAAAACAGTGCAATGAACTATGCATCACTAATATTAAGCAAATGTTCTTTTAATGATCTTACAATAAAACTAAAATCTTGAGAGTAAAAAGAAAGCAGGCTGAGCAAGCTGTGAAGAGGAAGCCAGTAAGCAGCGCTCCTCCATTGCTTTTGTAACCGTTCCTGCCTTCATATTCCTGCATGGACTTCCTTTCATAACGGACTGTAAACTATAAGGTTAAATAAATCATTTCTTTCCCAGGTTGCTTTTGGATATGGTGTTCATTATCACAGCAGAACCAAGCAAATTAAAACACCTCCTCCAGTGTCCATTTTCTGCTGTATATTCTTGCAAATGACTTTTTGGAATTATAGAAAAGTGTAGAAGCTATCTTGTTGAGATGGTGCATAGAATTTTACTAAATTTGCCCATGAATTTGTCAGTAAGAGCTACCTCAGCCTGTCTTTATTTGTCCCTCCTTCTGTCATGAATCAAACCCTTGTCTCCCACCTGGCCTCTGTCCCAGTTGTCCAAACTGGCATGTTCACTGCTGGCAGGTAGACCTTACCAAATTGAACTCTAAGGACCTTTCATTCTGTCTCATTAGGACAGAATTCTGTGATGTGGGTCTAACTGACTTGTCCCCTCACACATATGAAATGGTCTGAATTCAACAGTTACTTTGTTTTTAATACTTTGGAGTTGAACCCAGGCCTGATTTTTTTTTAAACACCCCCAGCTGCTCAGTGCAGTTCTTTGAGAGTATCCATCTGTTTATTCCTTCCCTTGCTTCCCATGGAAACAACTGCCTTAAAAGCCTCTCCTTGGTCTTCTCCACCAGTGTTTGTTCTACTTGGGGCCTATTCCCTTTGATATTGCTTTTGGGAAGGACTTCCTCCCTAAGCCACACTCCATTCCCTGCCCAAGTTCTATGCTTCCCTCCCTGCTTACAAACTGAAATTTATCAGGTTAGTCCCTGATTGGTTACTGAACAAACCTTTAACAAATCACTGCCTGGGTCTGCTTTCTTGGTAGAGTAAACCTGGACTATGACCTGGAAGTAAGGATTCTTTCAGCTAATTAATAACAATATTAATATATGTGTGTGTGTGTGTGTGTGTGTGTGTGTGTGTGTGTGTGTGTGTGTGTGT
>NW_021604605.1:635779-716089 GCF_004785775.1 Grammomys surdaster | reverse complement strand
TGTGTGTGTGTGTGTGTGTGTGTGTGTGTGTGTGTGTGTGTGTGTGTAGTTTGTTGAGGCAGTTCTCTGTATAATAAACCTGGAATTTGCTTTGTAGACCAGGCTGGCCTTAAATTCAGAGATCACCTGCCTCTACCTGAATGCTGGGATTAAAGGTGGGAGCAACCCTGCTTGGCTCACCTAAAATCTTTACCATAGCTTCTTTACCTCTTTTGTTGTGCTTCGTTTCAAAGCTAATGACAATTTCTAAAGTCATCCCTCAACTTCCAAATCATTGTTTATCATAACTAATTGATTTAATTAGTCTCTAAAAAGTCACACTGACTTTTCAATCTAGGAAGATCCAATACCTTTGAGAGCCTTGAGACTACCTTCTAACTCAAAGGTAGTAATTCTGCTTGGTAGCTGTCCACTGAGCTTACTGCAGTTCTCGGAAAATTATCATCTATATAGGTCTGTATACATATATTATTAAGTCTTCCCATAACCAATTTAAATCTCCTCATTCACAAATGCTGTACACAAACGACATTAAGTACAAGACAATTATAAACTAACTTTTTGTTTGTGGTGCTGGGGATGGAACCCAGTGCCTCTCACGTGCTAGGCAAGTGGTCCACCTCTGGTGTCTAACTTTAACAAGAATAAAACCCTAATTTTCACAGAACAGTGGTGGCACACATTTTTCATCCCAGCACTCAGGAGACAGGAAGATCTCTAAGTCGAAGGCCAGCCTGATTTAGAATAAGTTACATGACAGTGAAGGCTAAGCCAAAAAAAAAAGTTTCCAAAAATAAAATAATAAACTTAATTTTCCAAACCTGCAAAGGCCCTTCGATCATGATCAGCAATCATTTCAATCTCAAACAAAGGTCTTGGGACTCTCAGGAGGCAGAATGATCTACCCTAGCCCCTCAAGACATTCCTAGTAAAACTGTAAACTAGTTACCTTCTGGATACTAGCCACCTTAAGTAAAATATCAGTGAACTACCAATGACAATAAACTTGTATTACTAAAGCAGGCCCCTGGCGGTACTAAGGATTATAATAAACTTTAGTCCCCACTTTCAAATCATACATACTTAGTAGAGAATTTACTACTCTCCATCATCACCGCAGTTAAAATCCATGCCTTGACCATTCTTCACCTCCAAGGAGGATGTAAGTCCCACATCCCTGGTGTAGGAACAATGTTATCACCAAATTTTCCTTAATGAAATGGAAACTTAGGTAACCAGCTCAAAGCTGAAGTGTAATTTAGTAAAAAATTCTTACTAAACCAGTCCTTTTATGAAGGTCCCCCAAAAATAATAGACTTTCAAAATTGGTAAGTTCCAAGACAAAGAATGACAGTGATACCATCCCTTCTGATGAGAACTCAATGTTCGTATTTACAGAAGGTAAAACCAACACATGCCTATTTTTTTTCCATTTGCCAAAGACAGGGTAGTGTTAACACTAACATGAAACAATGAGAAAGTGGGGTAAAAATGTGACTGAATCTTTTCAACTTTATGAATTTGAAACTTAAAATAGATAACTGGTTGGTTTTTTTTTTTTTTTACCCATAGCTCTTTGGGTGAACACCGTTAACCCCTGTGTTACAAAGGCAAATCTTCAGGGCTGGATTGATCTCTCTGGAGATGGGGCTAACAGGGTTTTAACCAGTGATAAAATCAACGACTCAACACAAACTTAAAGTCCAGCTATGTTCAAGTGTTCCTTCAAGACATACCCTAAAAAGTGTACTTTCAGCTCAGTGGGGAAGAGTACCTATCATTAGACCTAAGAAATCTGAGACCTATGTCAATGACACACATGATAGAAAGGAATAGCTCCCTCCAGTTGTTATCAAATTACCACATGCCACACACTAAATAAATGTAACTTTACAATGCTGTAGTCCAGGAGTGGTGGTGCACGCCTTTAATCTCAGCACTCCAGAGGCAGAAGCAGGCAGATCTCTGAGTTCCAGGACAACCTAGTTTACATAGTGAGTTCCAAGCCAACCAAAAACTCCATATTAAGACTATTTTAGAAAAGCCCCTAGCATTGCTAATTTAAAAAGAGAGCCCATTTTTTTCAGATCTATTCATCAGCTTTATTTTGCAAATCTCAGGTCGATTTACATTCAGTTCTCCCATCAAAACGACAATTTCAATTATATCGTAAGATATATTTAAAAATATGTATCATTTTAAAAATTTCATTCCAAAGGTGTTCATAGCAATGACTAGCTAATGATTTTACAGTCTTACTTTAGCCCTGATAGACTGCGGTCCACAAAGGTCCTGCGGTTTACAGATGGATACCGTGCAATTTTTTCTCCTCTTCCACTAATCAAAATTGCATCGTGATCCACCCGATAACAGCAAAACACTTCATTTCATAATTACAGTCTAACATAACTTACAACACTCAGAAACTGAAGGATGATAAAAAGCCCTCTTTTCTTCCTCAGGCCGGGACAAGTGCAATACTTTATACCTAACACAAGTAATGGCACTAATCCCCACCTGTGGATGAATGGGCATGGATGCCGAAAATCCATGTGCTGAAGGTGTCCATAAAGATGCAGAAAGGTACACATTACCACAATCAGTTTTGCATGGATTTGCACAGCCATATATTCACATATACGCTGAACTGCAAATCTGCAAAACTAACCGTAAGTAGCATTGTCCTTGTCCTGTAGTTGCTTCAACAAGAGATGGGTTGATTCCAGAGTACTAGAAGTGCTCACACTGCAGTAGAGTGACACAAAAACTACCTGCACTATGAGCACTTTGGCACCACTGGGATCGGATGTGTCCTACTGTGCTGTACAGATGTGCTCCCCGCCATCTGTTTCTCAGTGAACCATTGAAAGAGAGAGCTTGTCCCATTCAAATCATTAGTCAAGATATGCTTTTCAAATGTGGGGTAAGAAGTAGCCTGTGCGCGAAGGGGCATTTAGGGCAGTAGATTGTAAGCTGTTTCACTAACAGCACTAGATGCACCTTAACACAAGAGACACATTACAAGGAGCAGCTCAAAACCATCCACAAATCCACAACCTAATGATGCAGGCTTCAGTGGCCTCTGATGAAATCACCATGGTAATGTAAGAAGTGCTTGCAGTGCAGTAGAACTCAAAAAGCTACCTGCACTGTAAGCACTTTGACATGGCCAAGGTATACTCCAGGAGTGTAACCTTGAAGTCTTCCACGAGCTCCTCTTCGCCAGATCTGCAGACTCACCTAGGTAAACACACACACAGGAAACAAGTGAACTGTGAGTTACTATTTCTAAAACAAGTTTTCCTTCTGTTCAGACTGCAAATGGGGTTGTGTTGCTTCAAACATTAATAATCTCAATTATTTACACAGACTTGAACACTGAATGACACTGGCAATTTCAGAACGTCTGGCTCGTAAGAGGATTTTGGACTCCCTCTCCATCTAAGGGAACTTGATATTCGCATCCCAGAAAATTTGCAATATCCATTCTGGTTTTCTAAGAGGCAAGAGCCCAGAAAAAGATGTAAGCAAATAAAAAAAATAATAATAAATCAGGATGAGTACTGAAGCCTTCAGCTCCATCCAGAGCTTTGGGGAGCTACACAGAAGGCCACTGTGTCTGATTACATGAAGCATCCCTGCCCCCAGCCCATTAACAGAAAATGGGAGAAATTTCAGAGCTGCTTTTTAAAAAATCAGCTTAACACTCTTCACACACCGCAGATGGCCTAGAGATGTCACCTTTTGATGTATTTCAAAGGGCTCTACTTCTGTTTAAACATTTATGGACCCATTTTCTCCATTAAACCTAAAGAACTTAGCTTAGCTCTTTTGCTTCACGTTATTGTCTTCCACAGGAAAGCCCCTCTCATTTCCAAGTGCTTATCTTTACCTAAGAAGATGCAAAGAGGAAAGAGCCACTATCTGAAGGTCCACGAGCTCCCTCTCTTCCATGATGGAATAATGTTTGTGTTTGGGGGTGGGTGGGGGTACCAATAAATTTCAGGGACACAAAACTTGAAATGTGTTTAAATGAACAAGGATATTTTAAATGTTGAATTTTTTCACTTAGTGGCTAAGCTAGTCCTTAAAACGCTTCTAAATATTGTAAGTTAGTAAAATTTATTAAGTAAACACGAAATCTGCTTTCTACAGTGTGAGAATTGGCTTAGTATACAAATAAGGGTAATACTTGTATACTTCTCGAACTGGGGGTTCTACACCTTAAGATTTTTGCCGCCACAAAAATGTATTCCAAAACCTGACTCAACCTGGCAAAATAATCCCTCAGCCCTCAGAGAAAGCTCCTTCTAGTTAATACCTTTCTTTAATTAACCCATCATCTGCTCTACATCATGTAGAAAGCCACTGTCCAACCTCCAAGAATTGTAAAGAGAACCCAATCTTTTACCATTTCCGGATTTGCTCTGGTCTATTTCCGAATCCTCATGCTCTCAGCTGCGGCTCCTATAGAAATCTAGGTATCTCCTGGGAACGCAAGGTGTGCTCCAGCCGCTCATACCACGCGCTTAGGTCCTCGAGACACCTCGGCGGCCACCAAAATTAAAGAGAAAGAAACAAAGCATTATGGGAAACGGAGTTCTCCATTCAAAGCACCAAAAACCGCGCCAAGCCCACGCCTCTCTCCCTCCATTCTCGGGAGAAGCGGGGGCTGGGGGTGGGGGAGGAGTCCTTTCCTACCTCTTCCACGTGCACCCCAGCATTTGACCACCCCCAAGTTCTCCAGAAACCTGCACAGCAGCAGGGGACAAAAAGGGAGTCGTTCCTCACGAGTTGGCACCCCTCAACTACACTCTGGTACTTTGCTTTTCTCAAGTCTTGCCTGTTCCATCTCCTCCCACCTTAGTTAACTCTCTAGGATCACCAGCGGAGGTCCACGTCTTCTGGTCCATCCAGTCACGAGCCAGAACAAGCAGGCAGAAGACCTGCCTGTGACCAGCCCCTGGCAGGTGGTGAGCGCGACCATCCCACTGCGGTCCTGCCTGCCAGGACCCAGGAACCGCGCGCATCTTCCTAGCGCTCCTGTACCTCTGCTCCCTGTGCTGCTGGAGGAGGGAGGGCAGCGAGGAGTCACGTGCAGGAAACGCGCCCCGGCGGCCCACGCACACCCAAAGTGTCCGCGCAGCTCCACTGGTGCCCATGAGCCTGTAGCAGGGGTCCGTCACTTAGAGCTGCGTCCCAAAGCTGGATCCTGGGAAAAACCCGCCCTTCGCCTTTAATAGCCTAGGGGGGAAAGCCCGCCCCCGCCCACCCGGCCCGCACAGGAATTAGGAAATGGAACCCCCACCCCGCCCAGGCCAAAGCCCACCCTGCCCAGTGACCCACAGGACCCGCTCCCTCAGCCTTGTCCTTCTGTCCCCAACACCAGAGTCCTTCCTTAATCCAAGCACCCATGGGATGCCAGTCTAAACCAGTGCCACAGTCTTCCGCCCAGAAAAGCGCACTCATTACTACCTCGTCCGGTCGGGCTCCTGAGGCGCTTGCCCCATCCCCCTCTGGAGATAGGCGACGAGGCCCACGCAGTTGTGGGACCCAGGTGTCCCCACAGCCCCGCGCGAGCGCGCATGCGCACTACCTCGCAGCTAGATTGAAAGTGTCCCTAAAGCCTGTACGAGAGAAGAAATTCATACCCGGCATACTCACTCTGCCCATGTGAAAGTTTTCAGCTCTGGCATGTGAGGCTACTGCTGAGAGGGTTTCACACTTGCTGAACGCCACCTTTACCCATTAAATCAGTTTTGTAACAGGTATCATGAATGGTAGTGGCCCCTGGGTGCACGCACAGATGCCAATAAAGTACGGTGCAATTATCTTCCTTTCTCCCCTTCCACAGCTTCTAAGACTCAATTGAAAGAGGGCTGTTTAAAAACCAAAACTAGAGCCCATCCCACATAAAAAAACTAAAATAATGATTTAGCCTCAAGATGCACACTCAATACAAATTTAATCATACTAGGAGGTTATGGGACAAAATAGGATAACCATACTATACTTTCTCTGCTTTGCTGGAGGGTGTGGGTCCAAGAGGATAAATATCTGGTGAGTTAGATGGTGGAGTGAGTGACCAGATAACAAAAAAACATGAAGGTACTGGGCATGCACTATTAGGAGAGGGGACACTGGAAGGCAACTAGGGATGAGCTGGGGCTCAGAAACGAAGCCAGGTCCCTTACTCCCTAACATTGTTGCCTTGGGTGATTGTGGCAGTTCAAAGCTCAAAAGGTAACAAGAGCACCCCGTGAGTTTCAATCTGGTGCACAGTAGGGGCTCAGGCGAACGGATTACTAAAGACTGAAAGACTCCAAAGACTTGTCTCCTGTTCCCTGGCCAGCAGTGGAGCTCAAGCAGAACTGCAGGCTCAGCTCAGGTGTTAGTGATGCAAAGCACCCCCATTTCTCCAATGTGTGTTACTCCTACAGGGGGGCTGCCTCCAACTTTCACAAAAAAATGCACAAACAGACCTTCCATCTTATATGCCAGAGCGTCTGTTTGATGCTTTCTGTAAATTACGAAAGCAGAAGTTTAATATCCAACCAGATCTCGCTTGAGAGAGTTGCATGGACTGCAATGCAACTTTGGACCTTTAAAGGTAGCTAGCGATGGATAGGTGTGGAAAGATATCTCAGACCCTATTTTAAGAGACATTGTATAGAAGCAGGATTTAAAACATACTTTAATGAGCTCAAGCAAAACCTGGGGGGGGGGAGGGGAGAGTTGTAAAAGTGGCGCGAAGATAATATCATGTGATCCGACCCCAGGGCGTCTCCTTCCCCTTCTGCCACCCCCCAGGGGGCGGAGTAGGGGAGTTACATCCGCTCTTCACAAACTATTAGCATAATTGATTATGTCCTGCAGCTGCGGTGGGAGTGCTGGGTTAATGAGTAAACACATCCCCTTGAGCATCAGAACAAGAAGACCCATTACCCTGATTTTGGAATATTTTCCCAAATAAATCTTACTACCATCAAAAATCTTAATGTGTCACCCGGACTGTGTGTCTTGGTTAAGAGACAGAAGAGAGTTGAAAGCGATGAAAGTATCCTATGAGACAAGTAGAAGCAGCCTGGCCAAAGTGAAATTAAGTGGATGGTTTCAAAACCGTGGTGAGGGACTCCACTTAGTTACTTAAAATTTTCCATGTTTTAACAGTTCATTAAACAAACTATCCTCCCAGAGTTTTTCCTACCCGCCCCCCAGCTTTCAACCCTCTCCCACTCCTCCCCCTTAAAGTCAAAGCAATACCCCAAATAAAGTATTTTAGGTTCACTTTTCCAGGATGTTTTCTTGTTCCTTTTTTTTTTTTTTAAGGTTTGCAACATATAGAATGTCTGGATCGAGTTCCCCAGCTAGAGAAAATGATTTCTTCCATTTCAGTTATTTTCTTGTGCAGGGAAAATTGAACTAAGTACATGATAGAGATTATAGAAAACTAGGGCATTTTAATACACAAAGTAAATTACTTTTGTCTTTTACTTTTGCAAAAAAAAAAAAGTAACAACCATCCAAAATAGCTAGAGAATCAGAAAAAGCAAAAGAAGAAAAAACAATGCGCACGCGCACGCACACACACACACAGAATAACTAACTGCTCAAAGAAAAGCATGTGATCCCTTCTTGCTTTAAAACTTGTGGTCATGCTGAGGCTAAAAGCTAAGAGCTTGTGACCTCGCAACCCTGTCCCCTCCCCCAGATCACAGCCCAGGGCTTAAGGCTCCAGGCTCCCACCAGGCTCCTGCCTGCTCTCAGTATTGTGAGACAAACAATACTCTGACATTCTGCAAAATAAAAGACCCACAGTTCCTGACATCCCCCCACCAAGTTACATCACTTGCTCCCAGCTGGATCAGTGTGTGTCTGTACACAATAAATATACATGTATATGTACATATGTACATATCCTATAGCATACACGCCCACACAAAAATCCAGATACTTTGTAAGAGAAAAGTATGGAAATTAGCCAAAGGAAAGATGAATCTGTTATCTTTTATGAGCCTAAGAATTCTGAGCACAACACTAAGTTCTTGCCAATATTTTATGTTAATTATAGACTTAAAAAATAAATATCAAAGCCAAAAACTATAGTATAATATTCTACCCCAGAGATACTTCAAGCTATTCTCTGCCTGAAAGGGGAAGGAACATCTTCTGTAACCAACTCTAAACTTAGGTGTACCACATACATCAGCAATGTCAACTACTCTGGATTTTAATACCTTTAAAAAATACTAGTAATTGACATTTTTATCTAGGTTAAAAATCTTTTCATTTGATTTAAAAATCATATTAAGTGGCTGTGTTAGACTTAATGGTCTGTATCTTAGAACAAAAGGTCCCCATGGAAACCAGAAAGTAATTTAAGAGTATTATGTTCCTCCCACAACTAGAATAGAGCTTTTGTTCCACGTGTCTATACTACTTTAAAGTTTTGTAGCTACTCTTCCTCTTGTACCCTCAGAAATTTTGTGTCCTTTTGAAAAATGTGTTTTCTATACTTGTGCCTGTGTGTGTGTGTCCATGTTCATGCTTCTGAGACCAAAATCAAAGCCAGCAAATCAGAACACCCAGTGAATTTTTTTAAAAGACAGTAGTATTCCAAGAAAAAAAAATTTCAATGTTGTTTTGCTATTTGTTCCTGAAGCAGAAACTGTGAACTGGTTACAATTCTATCAAATTTATCTTCACAAGTTTTTTAAAGAATCTATAGATTCTTTAACTTACAAACATTTTATAATTTTAAGTAACCCATCTTGTCTTGAATGGCAAAAATATCAAAGAAAATGAACCTGAGAATTTTCTTTTTATTCCTTGGGTACCAAGCAGCAATTTGTATATGAAAAGTTGTTTGGCAAATTGGGGTTCCTAGTAAGTATCTAAGTACTATTTCTTTGCAACAGGACATATAACCAACATAAATTATGCAAATAAAATAAGCAACATATTGTTAACTAAATAATATCAGTGTGAATTAGATATCAAAGATTTATCCTTTGATGAGGAACAGAAAGCTTCACTTTATACAGTTTAATATCAAAACTTTGAAAATTAAAAAATATATTTATACACTTTCAAATGATTTCTTCAAAGACTACATAACAGAAAGAGGTGGATCAACTTTCTGAAATATGAATATGTTTAAATACATATTATTAAATTTCACTTGTAAATAAACTTTTCTTTTTTAAAGTAGCTTTTGTCAGCATTTGATTTTTTTTACACAGCGTGTCTTACGTTATTTACAAACATTTCGTATTTTATTACTGTGTGAATTTTGCCTTCAATTACAAGAATAATTTAAATAGAATTAAATTACCTTTTTGCCAAGCCAGTTGGGCAGCATTAGTACTAGTAGTTATATCCAATGAATTTGCTTAATATGTGATACTTTCCAATTTCATTATTCTGTAGATCATTGCTTCTCTCAGCAAGCAGTAAGTCGAAAACAATTTTCCTGGCACCAACTGTATTTTTACAGCTTTAATATTTTAAGTCAAAATGGGTAGGCAAATATTAAAAATATGTAAGAATATACTATTTTCCATCAGTAGTAAAAAATGCTTCTTAAATTAATTATCCTACCTTGGGTATAGACTCAGTAGATGTTAAAGTCATTCACTATTAAGATTAAATAGTGTTAAAGGTATTTTTACACTCCGTTTGAAACACTTTGATTTTCCTGTTTATGTGACCTTCTGGTATTACAAACCATAAAATTGCTACCAGACTGTAATACAGTAATCAAAGGAAAACAACTGTAAACCAGAAATGTTTTACAGACATTGCTTTTTTTAAATCCATTTTTAAAATTAAATCTGTCCACCTTTATATAATTATATTCCTTCTAAGAGGAAAAAAATGTCATGATACAGAACATGATAAAGGATCAAATTTTAAATTCAAAACAGTCACCAGAAATTCATCACCAAAACAATTTTTCTTCCTAACTAAGCAAACTATGGTGTTGAAAATTGTCCAATTATTTCATAGTCTTGCACCAAGATTTTTTAAATGTGATTAAGAAGTCAAAACAAAGACAGATTTAAAGAAAAAGTTTAAGTCATTTAATATTGTGTCCAAACTTGAAACCAAACTTGATCCCCTGTACCAACTGTGTGGAGTTGGAAAAGAGCACAATGGAATCTCTCTCTCTCTCTCTCTCTCTCTCTCTCTCTCTCTCTCTCTCTCTTTCTCATCCCTCCCTCTTTCCCTCCATCTGTCTCCCCCACTTCATCTCTCTCCATCTCCCTTTCTCCCTTTTTCCTTTCCCCTGCTCTTCTCAATGATAACCTTTATCCTCAGCTTGGTAGTTTTTTCTACTGAGCTTAAAGAAAACCGTTTAAGTGCCTCCTGAAGGAAGTGGAATTGGCAGTCTTGCCTTTTTCATGCTTCATAGGAAGGTGCAGTGAAAAGTGTTGAATTATCCAGATGCCTGAAAGAAGTGCAATGAAAGCTTGAGACATCCTAAATAACAGGGCTAGCACCCACTATAGGACAGGGGAGTCTTCCAGGAGAAGACTGTCCACAGAGAGGCTCACTTTTAAAAATAGAAGAAAATTCATTTTCTTAAAACAAGCACAATCTGGTTTACTTTTGAAAGTTTAAAAGGATGTCTAACTCACCAGGAAAATTAATCATTTTACAAACTTAGAGATAGAAGGACACAGGTTTATTATTAAAAACCATGTATTGCATGACCCTAATTGGAGCTCTGGGCAGACTCTCATTGTCTCCAAAAAGGGTGATCTGCCACACTTCTTAAAGTCCTAACGGCTTTTACTACTTGAAACTCTACTCCCTGAATTTAAAAAACAAAAAAGATTAACATCAGCAAGACAAACGGCTTTTAGAGATACCATGTCCACAGTTGCTACTTATTAAAGCATCTTTATGAATCAAAACAGGAAAGATAAAAGCCAAAAGAAATGTGAAACCCGTTCAAGCATAGGCTGTGTGTTTGTGCAAATGTTTAGCGAGGGGATGGATCAACTTGCTGAACTGAGAAACATTAATCTAGGATGTGTTTTAAGTATTCAAAGAAGCAAACACAATATGTTGGCATGTGTTGTAAAAAGTACTGTACAACAACATGTTAAACCTCTCTGATTTTTATAGTTAATTTACTAGATCAAAGTTCAGTGCTTCCTTGGAAGATATGAAGGCTAATAAACACAGCCATTTAAATATAGAGTCTGCTTGTTGATTTTGGAGAACAAGACAAATAGTTTTAGTCAATAGCTAGGGTTAAACTATTTTTAGAATGTAATGTTTGATAGTATGCAAATCCTTTTATAGATGTTTGATTTGCAACTGTGCCTTTAAGACATTATAAGTGAAAGCAAGGACACCACTGGATCTTTTTTTTTTTTTTTTTTTGGTTTTTGTTTTTTGTTTTTTTTGAGACAGGGTTTCTCTGTGTAGCCCTGGCTGTCCTGGAACTCACTCTGTAAACCAGGCTAGCCTCGAACTCTCGAACTCAGAAATCTGCCTGCCTCTGACACCACTGGATCTTGACAACAGCAGTATGCACTTTCGTTTGAATAACATACAGACCTTGAAAATGTTGCAGCCTTCAGACCCTGTCATACTATTGGAGGCTTTCTTTAGCTGGATCTGAAATCAAAATTATTTTCTTTCTTTGTGTATTTTAATCATGGCATGTTCCGTTAGAGAAATACTGATTCCCACATTATATGATTACATTATATTATTTAGAGTGTTCTGTGGATGTCTTTTTATTGATTCCTAGGTGTAGCTGTAGCCTTATATTTAGCCCTGAATGCATTGTTTCTAAATCTGGATATGAAAGGATAATCAACAAACTAGAAATTGAACAGACCCCATCCACTTGGTTGATCACCAAACAAAAGCAAGAATCAACTTTCTTTGCCTTTGTTGTCTCACTCAACTAATCACTTCTTTTCATTAAACTTCAAACTGCTCTTCTTAAAACCGTGCTTCTTTAAAATGTCCTTAAATATTTGCTGGAAGGTGTATGTGGGGGGGAATCATACATTTCCTTGATTTTTATTTCTGTGTCAGAAATTTAAGTTCAGGAATAAAGAGAATTATTTTATATTTTGGTTCCTAAAGAAAGTGGCCCATGTATTCTTGTTTTGCTTTCTCCAATTTCAACTATTTCACTTACAATTCAAGCTACAGTCTGTAAACTAATCTCTCTATTTGGTTAATTATCTCTCTGTGCACACTGTGCATTTTTTTTAAATGGCAGCATTACCAAGTTTGACTAAGTCTTGAAAGTAAGACCAAAAGCTCTTAACAAATTTATTCTAACATTGCCTTTGCTGATTTTATATCCAAAAATATACTTCTGGAATTTGACTGATTAACACAATTGGTGGAAAGAAATCGAAACTGCAATTCGACTTTGATTTTGCCCAATTCCAAGTCTCCTACTCTCATTATTTCAATGCTATAATTGTGTTGAAATTCTATAAGAGACAGAAGTAAGCCTGGAAATAATGCTTCAAGGACAGTTGGAAGCAGTATTGTAGTTTAGCAAGGTCCTTTAAGAAGTCCTAATTGATCATCTAATCTAATGGCTTCATTTTGCAGATGAAGAAACTGAGGTTCCAATATTTGATCTATCTAAAATGCCTTCACAAACTGTCACAGAACCAAAATGAAGAAAACCACTGTCATGGTCTTTTTCCCTTTTGTAATGTCAGAGATAAAAGCCAGGGCATGGTCCATGCTAGGCAAGCACTCAAGCATCCTACTCTGATCCAGATGGAAACAAACTTTTCTTTGGAAATATCCTTTACTTTGAAGCTCAACTTTTCCTGTGAGAGTGTTGTGAAGGATCGGTGAGAGAGATACTCTTGAGTTTGTTCCTTACCCTTCTTTTTCCTTCCTGCTGATACCTATTCTTCCGGATCCTGGTCTCTTGCTGCCAGGGTTTGGGCTTAAGGCAGTGCAGGCAAAGTACAGAAAAAAAGCTGTGAAGAGAAAATTTGCAATTTTCTGGCCCTCTTCACAATTTAACTACAGTCTTCACAACCTTTACCAAGTTGAAAAGACACCTAAACTACCATCTTCCATTCCAGGAGTTTTGAGAAACTCAGCAGCTGCACAGACAAAGCCCTAAATGAACAGTTTTTCACCTGTACACTTCCCTCAGGATGAAAATCCTAGATTGTGATGAACAGTTGCCCACCAACATTGTGCACCTTAATGTTCAAAATCAGAAGCTGCAAGTTGACAATTTCTTCAGAAGCTAATGGCTCCGAAAATTAATAGGTTTTTCTTCAACAATACAATTCAAAAGAGAAAGGTTAACCTGATGCCTCCTTTTGTATTTCTTATGTACTCACTTCACATTCAAAGAGTTGTACAAAAGGTTCCAGCATTTGGGTTCCAAGTCTGCCTCATCAGGTTGGACGGAATGCCCTCCTATTTCCTTCATTCCACGAGGCATGTCATTGAAGGAGAATAAATTAAGTATTGTGCCAGAAAATGTGATCTACTTTCTGAAAGGCATCTATCTCTAGCTTTCAGAAATGTCTTTTGGAAGGAGCAGTGTAAACAGTGTGGAAACAGTGTCCCCATTGTTGTTAAGGAATGTCATGAATTGGATCCCCACCCCAGTCTTTTATAGAGAAAAAGAATAAAAATCCTTCATCTGAGTTTAAAATTATCATATAGCATATGCTAACATGTTAATGAGGTATGTGGATAATTGAGCTTTGTCCTTCTGCCCAAGTAAATTGTCGATTCTGTGATGGTGGAGAGAACTTCAACTCTGATTTCAAGAGACCCTTTTCACCATATTTTGACACTTCTATTGTTGGTCTTTGGCTAGAGTGAGTATTTGAATTGAGGGACATCAGGAATATCAGCTCTTCTCGACTTTACAAGCTCTATTTCAACAGTAAATATTTACCGGCTACCCCAGAACCATATGCAAACTACTAGCTAACATTCGAAATTCTTTAACTCTATCTAAAAACATGTAACCAAGAGATCAAGCAATGCCTTCCTAGTAAATAAAGATAACTCTAAGGGATTTCTCTGTAAAGACCTAGCTTGCTCACGGAGGATGTCTTTGGAATGAGCTGGGAAAGAAAAGGGCTTAAATGCAGAGGGAGAAGTTTTTGCATCTCAAAGAGAGGGAGAGGCTGGGAATCTGTTTTGTTTCTACTGAGACCAGGAATTTGTTTTTTCCCTTCCCAATGACTACCCCAATATCCTTCTTACCTAAAACCAGGCAGTGGGGACCTGGTGTGAGACTCAGCGCATCTCAGCTTGAGCCTGTACTCTGTCACTAACTAGCTGAATGGCATTTAAGCAAATCACTTAGTAGATTACCTCTGAGGTCTCTTCCTACCCCATAAATCATTGCTCTTTATCTCACTTGCCCCTCTTTACTATTCCCCCTGCCCCCACCTCTTCTCCTCCCAGCTTCCTTTTAACTGGCAATAATGATGGTAATGAATTAGTTACTTCTGGAGAGATTAATTTAGATGGCCTGTTAAGGATTAACAGAGACTGGCTTTTTATCTGTGACAAGAATTTTTTTTTTAATTTCTGCACATTGTATAGTTCCTCATACATCAGAATGCTTATTTAAATATTCAACAATCTTTGTTGGATATAAGTAATAACACACGGCATTTGACCTCAGAGAGTAAGGACCATCAGCAATTAATGTGGAGATAGTCCACATCGACTTGCAATGCTGGAAAATAATCCACTAAAGAAAGCATGGGAGTCCAAGGCTCAGGTTTCCTGAAAGTCAGCAGGAAGATTCAGAAAACCTCTTTATGCATGTATCCAAAAGGGATTGCAATTATGCCACGTGACGCCGCAGACGTTCGGAGAATAAACCAATGGTCTCCCGTTTTCTCTTTACATTCTTTCAGGGTAACTTCAAGTCCCAAGTCCTACAGGAAACCTTCATTGTTTGATCTAGCACAAGATGGCTAGTGCTTTTTTCTGAGTTGCTTTTTGCTCTACTAGAATTGTGTTTTCTTGTATTTACCAGGAGGTAAAGAGACTGTGGTCCTTATTCTGCACCTCAGCTGTGTCCAAAGCACATTCGCATGCATGTGTTACCTTGTTTGATGGTCAGTTAAAAACTGAGAGGGGGGAGGTGGACGTGTTATTTTTATTCCTGTTGGCTACAAATCTGGGACTTACAGAGGCTTTGTGAGTGACTGGTGTCTCCATCTCCTTTGCTCATTCTGTTCCCACTTAGCAATCTCAAACCCACTGCCATAATTGCTTCACATCCAAGAAGCCTATTCTTCCTTCCAACAATGGGTTTCAGAGCTCCTTTTATCTGACATCTTTGGTGACTCCACTCCTTTGCTACTCATGGGCAGAATGCCCTCAGGACCTCACTCAATGAAACAGTTCACAATTGAGACTCCCTAGCCAGCAAACATGGGGTTAGTAGTCTGCAACACTGATGAATGCTCACCATGTGGGTAGTAGAGATGGCTAGTGAGTACCACACTGGACAGTGGACTGAACTTCCTTCAGCTCCAGCTCCTTCCTCTTCTCTATTATCCGACATCCACTCTAGGGCTATTAGCTGTTAACATTGCTTTCACTGGGTCTCCAAATCATTAACCCATCTCTGTTAATAAAGAGCTCATTCCATGTTCATTTCATAACAATAGCTAATATTTATTGAGTGCATACAAAGTGTCATACACAATTCTGTCACACACGCACACACTCGTGCGCATACACACACATACATGCACACATGCACATGGAACACGCATAGACACACAAGGAGATTCTCAGAACAACTCTATGAGCTAAGGATTTTACTGTCTCCTCACTTTACAATTGAGGAAACTAAGGTCATTTAACTGAACAAAGAATGTTGGTCCACTTTCTCCTGAAATAATGAATTAGCAGCAGCCGTGTAATTTATATATATAAAAAAAGACAGGGAGTGGGAGAGAGGGAGGAAGGGAGGGAGGGAGGGAGAAAGAGAAGAAGGGAGGGCAGTTTTAGTCCCTTTTTTGGAAGCCAAAGAGCGAGGTATTCCTTATCTTTTTTCTCAGTCTCATAAAGCTTCAGTTCATGACAGAAAGTAGAAGGAGCACATGTGTGAGAGAGGCCCAGGAGAGCTGCCACACACCTTACAACAACCTGCTCTGGTAACTGCACCATTCCCATGAGAGATAACTGAGTCTCAACAGAGCTAACCCATCCTCATGGAAAAGACATCCATTCACTAGGCCACTTAAAAGCCTCACAACCTCTCAGGGTCATTACACTGGAGACCAGGTCTCCAACACATGAATTTCAGAGCCAAGCTAGTTCAGAACCGTAGCTCCAAAGCCACACAGGAAGATCACGTGGAAGAAATATAATTCTAACCCACAAACAAAACTGTCCCCTCTACCCATCTTGTGCTTTAGTTCCACCTGGCTAGAAAAAAATGGCTAACATTTTGTGACTTAATGACAAAGGTTCAAACTTGGCCTTGGCTGCTCCAAGTACTCCAGATCTGTGAGAAATTTAGCCACAACAACTTTTCTTTTTTGTGGCGGTTGCCTGTAGCAACTACTATATGCCACAAAAATAGGCCTTGTGTATATCTGTGTGGGGCTGTTTCTCCATGGTTGTGCACTAGTAAGATCAACCAAACTACAAAGAACAAACCCAGAGGGGTCTTAAAGAGCACGTTTAATCAAAACTTCAGTACAGCATGCTTAAGTGACTTGTTCAAGGTTATGCAGCTAAACTAGAGCTTCGGTCATCAGACTTGCGCTAACTCAATATTTACTCAACTTTCTGGAGACAGGATCTCACTATATAGCCAAGGCTGACCCAGAATTTGTGGTCCTCTTACTGACTCAGCCTTTTGAGTGCTAGCATCATAGATTGGTACTGCCATATTTGGCTCTGAACACATCTTATTTGTTTTGCTTTTTGTTTGTTTTCGACAGGATCTCTGTCTGTAGCTCAGGTTGCCCTATAGTCAGTATGAAACTCAAACTGTTCTTGAGCAGTTGAGGTGATTCTCCTGCCTCAGCCTTTGAAGTGCTGAGACTGCAGATGTGATCCCTTGTATAGGTTCTTTTTACTTCATACTGTTTCCTACTTGAAATTTAGGAGATGCATGTGTGTGTCATCTTGTACCCTACTTGTTTTCTTTTTCTTTTTTCCAGTCCTGGACCTATGGCCTCTGACATCAATAGGCAAGCCCTCTACTACTGAGCTGTAACAACTCTTTCTAATACACATTTTATGAAATGTTTATCCTCCGGCTAAAACGCCTCTCTCATGGTGTCAGCCTTATTTTCAAAAAATGCTTCTGGCTTTCACAAATTGAAACTTGAAAATTTCAAAGTTCATGAAAACTTCCTCCTGCTTTAGCTTGTCATGCCTGATTGTCACATCATGACATCCAAAGTTCTTTGAGAGTTAATACAAAACCTCTCTGCTGCCCTCATTTTGAGCCTTGAATGACTATGTAATTTCAAAAGTTGGAATAGTTCAATTACTAGTATGAAAAGGCCATGGTAAGCCCCCTTTGTTTGGTAAGTGGAGTCTATGGAATAATGCTAAAATGTACCACTGAACAAAGTGTGGTTACCAACTTGGCCTTGAGCTGTAAAGCAGGTCACTCACTCTTTGTGCCAAAGAGACAATAGTAACTTGTCAGGACTCTTTCATCAGCAAATTGCTTTCCCCCAGATCTTTCTGTTTCAAAGCAGAGAGCTACACTAGAATTAAAATATTGGAATTCTAAGCACTTATGCACAAAACACACTTAAGCACAAAACACACTTAATTACTCATTTTAAAAAAAAAAAAACATGGCTTTTTTTTATTATGTTTCAAAGAGGAAATACTGTGAACTTGAGCCGAAACACAACCTCACAGCACACAAACTTTTTCAAAGTGCTCAGAGAACTGTTCTAATAACCATGACACAAGCTTACTCTAATGAATTTTTTTTGCCAGTCTACATGATTCATTCTAAGATGTCTAAAAAAAAATCAAAATAAATAAATAAATCCCAAGTAGGAAGAGGATGGTTTCACACATTGTGAAATTTTTTTAAAAAAATATAAACTTTTAAAAGTGAGGAAATGTGACTTACAAAATTGACAGCCTAAAAATCTCAGGATCTGTTCCCAAAACTAAAATGAAAGCTTATGCATTGTTGCATTATTTAAAGACTCATACAGAAAACTTTATAGCGACCATGGGAAATTTCTTTTATCCTTGCTTTCAACGTTCTTAGTGCCCACCTAGTGTACAATGTGTGAAGGGGTGGGGGGGGACTTGTCTATGTTTGAGACTCCTGGTCTTTTGTTTGTGTGTTTGTTTGTTTGTTGTGTTTATTGCTCTTTGATGTTTCTAGGTAGCCCTTATAAAAGCAGAGTTTCAGAATACATGAATAATGTCAGCAATTAGTAATACAGTGTACTATAGAAAATACTCTGCTTTCAAAACCACAGGTTAGTTCCTGGAAGTCAGCCTGTCAGAGAAAGGATGTGGTATATATCTACAAGTTTAGATAGCTTGTAGAACAAAAGGAAGAGAGAGAGAGATCTGTTGACTTCTGCCTTCTAGACTGTAGGAGCCTAGAGGGTTGAAATGGGAACTAACAATACTTAAATTGTCCTGTCCAAAAGCCTGGCAGATAATGAATTCAACTTGTCTGAAAGGGCTTCGTGAATGACTTTTGGGCAATCAGGTGAGCAAGGATTTGATGCCTTAGGACAATGACACTATGAAGAGACTGTTGGATTCAGAATCAACCCACGTGTCTGCTTAGTTTAGGTTGTTCCACAGAGATTATTGATGTCACTTTGGAAATTCGCTCTTAGATCTCATGTCTCCCTATTGAGAAATAAGTCATTGTAATTCACCTGTCTTGAAATTTTCCTGCAGCTGGAGAGCTCTGCAGCCAAATAGGTGTCAGAGAAGAAACTCATCCCTGGCTTACAGGAAGCAGCTCTTGTAAAAATGCCTTGTGATCAGACGCTAGGTCACCACCAGGGTGTTGAGAAACGCAAGTTAGTAGATGTTAGTTTTCCTTCGTTTTTTGTTTAGCTTGGACTTAGACATTGTGTAAGATTAAAACCCATAGTTTAGAAGGACATTCTCTTTATCTTTATAGGCTTTTTTTTTTTCATGAAAATTCCTGGATTGTCTGTGAAACGTGGATTGTTTTTTTTTATTGTGTATTCCTGATGTTTCTCAGAGAGGCTTGTTTTTCCAGACAACAGTATTCCTTCAGTACTCTGCATTCCATAAATTCGAGGGCCTGAGAAAAGTGCTAAGGAATCTGAAATTCCATGTGTTTAAAAAGTTCACACCAAAAAAAGTTCACAAAAGGGACTCTTGATCGATGACCCACAGCATATTTCTACAGGGTGAAATACCTGCATGGGGAGTGGGAGACCTCAACTCAGTTAAAGAACTTGGAGGCTGTGTTCCAACTAGGAGCGTTCACCCTTATCTATGTGGTAGCATGTGGTGGCAGCATACACATGGCTGCCTGGAATAGCTATTTATTTATTTATTTATTTATTTATTTGTTTGTTTATTTATTTTTAGCTTAAAACTTGCTATTTTCTTTTTATAACACAATTAATGAAAGTCCACAGAGAGTAAGTCAGTACCTCCATCTCCTTTGTCCCTCAAGAGCCACATGTGGTTACTGGCCTATGAACTAGTCTGTGAAGACAGAACATTTCCCTCCTGACAGAAACCTTTCCCTGACCTCTACTGGGAAGTGATGCTTAAAAGATATTGATTGGTTGGCTGCAGAGATGGCGCAGCGGTAAGAGAGATGGCTCAGTGGTTAAGAGCACTTCCAGAGGTCCTGAGTTCAATTCCCAGCAACCACATGGTGGCTCACAACCATCTGTAATGGGGTCTGATGCCCTCTTCTGCTGTGTCTGAAGACAGCTACAGTGTACTTACATACATAAAATAAAGATTAAGAAAAAAAGAGTACTTGCTGTTCTTGCAGAGTACCCGAGTTCAGTTTTCAGCACCTCCATCACCAGGAGAGCTGTTGTGTTCTTCTGACCTCCTTGGGCACTAGGTGTATATATGGTGCACAGACATACATGCAGGTAATACACCCATGCAAACAAAATAAATTCAAGAAAAGTTTTTAAAAATAAAATGTTACGAGGATACCAAGTCTATGGAACACATTATTATGACTCATCAGAAAATGCTCATTACTGCTGCAGTTCCCTGTCTAAAGAATCTTGGCTCTTGGAAATAAGTAACATCTGCTTTCCTCGATCACAGTAGAGACAAAATCTGTGCCTTTGGCTAAGAATTCTAAAGCTAGGCAAAATGGTTCTGGATTGTAATCTCAGCATGGGAGACAGAGGCATGAGTTCCAGGTCAACCTGGGGCTACAGTATAAATGAGACCCTGTCTTAAGTAATTGAAAAAGTAAAACACAGAGAATTTGGAGACTGTGGATATAGCTCGGTGGTAGAGTCAGTTTGCCTAGCATGGTGAAGCAGCTGTGTTTCAGTCTTCACACCACAAAATAAAATTCAGCATTTTTTTCTTGAACACTTTGTTACTGATATTAATAGAAACCCTGTGCCTTAATGCCATTTAGTTTCAAGTAAACAAGGAGGAACTGTTTGAAGCTGGCGCTCATTAAATGCATACAAAATTATCATAGGAAATTGTTAAGAAAAGTTATAATGCTGAGAGATGGTATACACGCTTAATCCCAGCACTATGAAACAGAGGCAGGCAGATGCCTTGTGTATTTGAGGCTGGCTTGGTCTACATAGTGAGTTCCAAGCCAGCCAGAATTACGTGGTGAGATCGATCTCCTCACTGGGCTGAAGTGAGCTTGGCTTAGTGGTTAAGAATACTTGTTGCTCTTGCAGAGGATCCAAGTTCAATCCCAGTACCCACATGGTGACTCACAACCACCATAACTCCTGTTCCAGAAAATCCAGTGCCCTCTTCTGGCCTCTGTGGACATCAGGCATATACATGGTACATGTACATACATGCTGACAACATTTATACACATAAAAATAAAATGCATCTTTTTTTTTCTTCGAGACAGGGTTTCTCTGTGTAGCCCTGGCTGTCCTGGAGCTCTGTAGACCAGGCTGGCCTTTAACTCAGAAATCTGCCTGCCTCTGCCTCCCAAGTGCTGGGATTAAAGGTGTATGCCACCACTGCTTGGCTAAAGTACATCTTTTAAAGTTATTTAAAATTTACATATCACATTAGAAAGTTCCATTCCATGTGATACTATTTCAAAAAAAAAAAACAGCCACAATGGTATTTGGATTTTTCACTTTTTATAAAATTAATAATTATTTCCTCTTAAATACACAAAGCGTTATATGTTATGACCATGTTAATTAGCTTGGCTGTCTTAAAGCTTTCCAGCCCTGTGGCCTTCTCACACCTGTCACAGGTCCTTTATCTAAGGCTTCACTAAAGTGGCTTTCTCAGTATTACTTGACATGGACTAATCTCCAAACTTAGCTTTTGCCCTTCCTGTTATCTGGAATGTTATCTTCATCTGAGAAGCCTTTCTAAGGCCTATCCATTCTTCAAGACCCCTTGGAAGACACCATTTTCAATCCCTCCAACTGATGTGACCTCTCCCTTCCTCTAAATTTTAACTATACTCTAATTAAGTGTGCTGCCTCCCTTACTGGATTGTGATCTCTTAATTTGATGGGCACGGCATTCATCTCCCCTGGGTCCCCATGCTTGGTACAGAGCTAATGCTCCGGACATGAGTTTGGAGATGAGGTGATCCATCCATTTTCTAGTTTTAAAGGTAAGAGTTCAATAATCTCCATTTGCACTCACAAGCAAAAGCAGGAGCATGGCCCATGTACCTTCACATTAAGTTTCCACAGATACTTGACAAGCATCCATTGAGTTGGCTTGTATGGGTACTTTGGATTGTTACTACAGTTTAAGAGAATTTTGTCCTGTGATGTTACACCATATGAGCTACTAAAGAAAGAAATTGTTATACAGCAACATGAAATCTAGCTCCAGTCAAATATAAATGCTATTAGAACTTGACAAGATAACATCTTTTCAGGTATGAGATTGGCAAGGACTGAAAGAGCTTCAGAAGTTGCTGTCATGGTGGAAAACTCAAGGTCTCATTTACTTCAGGTGGGAATGTAAAAAAACGGCAGAATATCTGTGAGGAGCAATTTAGTAATTTGGTAATAGTTATCAAAATACAAAACAGAGCAGAAAAGTACACTTTGAGGGATTTCTTCTCCAGGGAGAAGAGATTTCTTCTCTTATCAATCTGGATGTAAGGATGCCAAGCCTCTCCTAAAGGGAGCTGTAATGACATCTAGATGTAACCTAGCGAATACCCAAGAGACTTGACCAAAGCACAAGTTTGCATAATATACAAAGGAGAAAGGCACACATACAGTGCAGTCAGTGAAACTTGATATGTGTGAAACTGGAGGACAAAAAACACAATTTCAACAGAAAAAAATCACGAGGAAAAGAAGTCCAGACTAAGACATGTCAGCTATATGAATGTGTTAACCTTGCCTGAAATCTGATGTTTAACCAATTTGTTATTTAATAAATATGAGTATAACAAACACAATTTAAGCAATAGTCCAGAAAGCACATATGAATGCTGACAGGATATAATTGAGGTCAATAAATCCTGTTTGGTTTGGGACTCTGTGGATATTTAGAGATCAGTTCTTCCTGTGTAGCCCTAGATGACTGTAAACTCACAGAGACACAACTGTCTCTGCCTCCCTAGTATTTGGATTAAAGACACCAACCATCATGACTAGACTATGAAATTCTTTTTAAACTTTTTTTTAGAATTATTTATTTATTTTATGTATTTGAGCATACTGTCTCTGTCTTCAGACACACCAGAAGAGGGCATCAGATCTCATTACAGATGGCTGTGAGCCACCATGTGGTCGCTGGAAATTGAACTCAGGACCTCTGGAAGAGCAGCCATTGCTCTTAACCTCTGAGCCATCTCTCCAGCCTCCTTTTTAAACTTTAAAGTATAGTAATGTTATGTGGCGTGATTTTTTTAAAAAAAAGTTTATTTTTATCATTTCTATTTTTGTGTATGTGGTGTGTGTGTGTGTGTGTGTGTGTGTGTGTGTGTAAATGCTACATGTGTGTGCCCTTGAAAGCCAAAAATGGGTGTCAGGCCCTATGGACCTAGACATAAAGTCACTTGTGAGCCACTGGACTTGCATGCTGAGAAATGAACTTGGTACCTCTTGAAGATCAGTATGAACGTTTAACTACTGAGGTATCTCTCCAGCCTCATGACTTTTTTAAAAAGGAGTTCTTTTCTTTGGGGGAGCGTATTATGAAATATTTATGGAAGAAGCTTGCCTCAGAATATGGAGCAAGGGCAATGCAGCCAATATGGAAGGAATGATGTTGCCTGTGAGGTAGCTGGTGGCTCTTAGCATTAGGGAGTCTGTGATACGTTCTTTGCTTCTGTATCTTCTACATACTCCTCTGTAAAAGGGCAAAGAGGGAAAATTGGTAGTGTTTCTTGTAATAAAAAAGTAGAAATGATCTGTGTAACTTAAATAAGAATTGGTTCTTATCTACACCATAGAAACTATGGTTTGGTTATAAATAAGACTATATATGTACATCTACATGTAATAAAGGTATACAAAAATACTAGCTTCTATCTATCTATTGCTCTTCAACAATCTCCAAGGCAGAATTTTCTAAGTGAAAATGATGTAGAAAACACGAATAATATTCTCACTTTTGTAAAGAAGGAAGTCTTATGTACATATTCCTATTTCCACAAGTTATTTTTTAACATTTATTTTTTGCATGTCATTTTTGTTTGTTTGCCTGCCCTCATAGATCAGAAGAGAATGTTGTATCCCCTAAAACTAGAGTGACACTCAGTTGTAAGTCACCCCATGTATGCTCGGAATTGCACCCTGGCTCTCTGCAGGAACAGTGGGTCTCTTAACCACTGGGCAATCTCTCCAGCCCCTCTGGAGGTTATTTCTAAACGTATTCCTAAGACATTGAGAATTAAATACATGAGTGTTTGCTCCAGAAGACCGGAAGCACATGTGAGGCAGGGAGTGAAACCACTTCTTCAATATAAAAAGTGCTTTGGGGGCTTGGGATATAGCTTAGTCATAGAACCCTTGCTTAGTCTTCATGAGGTTCACCTGGGTTCAATCTCCAAAATCTCCAAAAAGATTATTTTTTTAGGTGCTTGCAAGAAGCACAGGATAGCTTAGTAGGTAAAGGCAACACCAAGGCTGACAATTTGAATTCTTTTCCTGGAAGTCATATGGTGGAAAGAAAGAACTATGTCCCTAAAGTTGAGACCTCCACAAGTGCACCATAATTCCCCCCCCGCAAGCAAATCCAATGAAATATTTAAAATAATATGATTTCTACCACACATGGTGGCACATTCCTATAAACCCAACAGGAGGTTGAAACTGAAGATCTCTGTGAGTTCGAGGCCAGTCTGGTCTACATAGTGATTTCCAGTGTAGGTCTACATTGTGAGATCCTGTCTCAAAAGAAAGCACTTTCTACTTGATTAACACCTTAAAATATAATATCCTGGGCTGGAGAGATGGCTCAGTGGTTAAGAGCACAGACTGCTCTTCCAGAGGTCCTGAGTTCAAATCCCAGCAACCACATGGTGGCTCACAACCATCCGTAATGAGATTGGATGCCCTATTCTGGTGTGTCCGAAGACAGCGACAGTGTACTCATAAATAAAATAAATAAATAAATCTTTAAAAAATATATACATATATAATATCCTAGCCAAGTAATGAACAACTAAGCTCCTTGAATAGACACCCCTCAATACTGAATATAGATTTTCTTCTTTTGTTGAATGGGAACTATTGGAGACTTTGGGCTTTTTAAAATTATATGTAAATTGCCGAGGATTAGTGACCTCACTCCTTTGTGTCACATATATAGAAGCAGCTCTCCCAAAGGACGTATGTTTACAACTAAACACACATTTTCAAGATGATCTGAAACAACGCCTAATCCAAACCTTGAAATAGCTTCCTTTTTAAATGGATAGTATCATTTTTTGAGGTGAGCCTTTTGTGTTCTAAATTATATTTTGCTGAGGACTATAGAGACTGCTAAGTGAATTTGTAGTCTTTACAGTTCTACCTACAGAAAGTGGTGGGATACATGGCCAGGAGTCAGCTTCACGGTAGGATAGGAACTGACAGCCTACAAGTAGATCAGGAGGTGGTGGCCGTAGACTTTTATTTTACTTCTCACCACCACTGAAACACTCTGCTTTTGCCTTCATATGACTTCCCTTCCAAAAGGATTCTGAGAGCATTCCATTGAATTTTCCTCCATGGGCACAGTTGCTAACAACAATACTGACATGTAAGAAGAGAAGTCTTCCACATCCTTTCTGTTTACGAAGTAAAAAGATTAGGGGATTTTTTTTTCAATGAATGTGTTCCACATGGACAACTCCATTCTTTCTGCCTACTGAACGGGGCAACGTCCTCTGCACCAATGCCTTCAGGTAGACAGTTTAACCAGCAGGAGCACAGCAGCATGTGGGAAGCAGTAAAGCCCTAGTAAGAGGGCAAACTGCTTCCCCCCCCCCCAGGAGACAGTTGTTGGGGTTTTGCAGTAGTTGTTAGAGATGGAGCAAATTCTGCAAAAGTTGGGTGGATGCAAGCCATTATTCCTGACTGGGCCCTTTACCACACATTACGTTGTTTCTTCCTCTCAGAGACTCAGAGAGGGTTGCAGATTGGGAGCAGCTGTGTGGGACAGAGAGTGACATGGTGGTGAGCCTCAGATTTTTGAGCTGACTAGATATTTGTGGTGATGCCTTTGGTAGGGATGAGGGAGGTTGCAGGAGCTGCAGATGAAGGAAAAAGGAAGAAAGAGTTAGTGAGTTGCATTTTTCACAGGATAATTGAGGGGTCAGCAGGGCTTGACAGGTCACGTGGTGCACCGCAGGTCATAACCTCTTAGCCAGAGAAAGAAACAAACCATCCTTTCTAGCCCTCTGAAAATCTTAATTCTCACCATATGTTTGACTGCTCACGGCACATCACAGATCATTGACCTTTTTTTTCCCTTAAATGACAGAAAACCGTATTTCCAAAGTCCTGCTCTTTAGAGATTTAGACTTATATGGCAGTAGAAACGTTTTGATGTGTTAGTTTGAAATGCAAGTAACATGAAAGTGTATTTCATTTACTCTACTAGATGAGTTCTCAAGTGGCACATGTGCAAGCGCGTGCACACACACACACACACACACACACACACACACCTTTCAGTTAATGTTAACAAAGTGCTTCTTTAAAGAAATCCAAATACTCAGTAAAACATTTTCCAGCGCCTATTCTCACTCACAATGGAATAATGCACTTTCCCATCTTCAAGAGGGTGTGATGGGACAAAGGCAAATGTTTCCAGTGATGACACTGGCATTAATTCCTCCAATCTCCGTAGGGTCAGAGTTCAGGCTGCTAATCACTATCCTGCCTTTTGAGCATCCTGACTTTCAAAACCGTTTCTTAAATGATTCCCTACAAATATGTGCATTGAAGAACAACAAAGTGTAAGAATGCTCATGGCAGCACTGAGATGCCCAACAGCTGCAAAGAGTTTAAACCTTCAAGAATGAAGGTCCGGTTAATACATTAAAGCGTGGTATAACATGCAGCTTTTTACAAAGAATACAGATCTATTTTTTTTCAGGCTCTGTGCTTGGTGTCAAACCAAAAAAAAAATAATAAAAATTCTCTCTTTCAACCTAGATGTTGCACATAACTTGGGGATAATTTCATAGAAACTATTAATGGTGGTAACTTTTAAGGCTAAGATTAAGCTGTACTACAGGTAAGAGTTTTTTTCTTCTTTACTTTTGCACTGGATCCAACTGTTGGACTTTTTTTTATATATATAAATACACATGAGAGCTAGCAAGATGGCTATTGGGTAAAGAAGTTTACCACCAAGCCCGTTGACCAGAATTCAATCCCAGGACTCTCATGGTAGAAGGAAAGAAGTGACTCCTTCCTAAGGGTGACTTTCACATCTGCATTGACAGCCCCAGAGTGATAGTTAACGTTTCCTTTGCTGTTCATTGCTGAACCAATAAAGTCTGTGAACCCTAAAAAAGAAAAAGAAAAAAAGAAGAATAGACTTCTGACAGTTGTTTCTGCTCCCCACATAAGTGGTGTACACATTCACATGTACACACACAGAGACACAGACACACATACACATAAACAGTGTAACACAAACACAGAGTAAAAACGAAGTGTCTGAGTTCGAGGCCAGCCTGATTTACAGAGTGAGTTCCAGGACAGCCAGGGCTACACAGAAACCCTGTCTTGAAAAAAACCAAAAAAAAAATGACTATGAATCTAAAAGAAATGTAGATGTTAAGAAAGGCTTTTAACAATAGAAACAATTTTATCATCTTTATAAATCTATGCCTCTCTTCAGAAACATTTAAAAATGTCATCTCTTTTTAAACTATTTGAAATTTAAACTAAACATTTTCCCAAGTGAATCATTTAGTGTGACAAAATGTTTTGCTTTCCAAACACACACTTTCCTCTTAGAGAGTTCTAAGGCTGTCTTCTCCTAAGAGATCCCTCCAGGAATGCGGCTCTCCACAATGCTCACTATTTTTATTCTTCTTTTTATAATAGTTTTCAAAAGCAACCTTGTTGATGTGTAATTGACATAAAATGAGCTGTAGAGGCTGGAGACCTGGCTTAGTGGTGGATCATTGCATGCACAAGTCCTTGGGTTCAATTCAATTCCTAGGCTGGGTTCTCTTCCTTTGTTCCTTCGTTCCTTTGTTCCTTCGTTTGTTTGTTCATTCCTTCCTTCCTTCCTCCCTTTCCTCCCTCCCTCCCTCCCTCCCTCCCTCCCTCCCTCCCTCTCTCTCTCTTTCTTTTTTGAGTTGCTCCGTATAGGTTGTTCTGTATAGCCCTGGCTATCCTGGAACTCTCTCAGTAGACCAGGCTGGCCTCAAACCTAGAAATCTGTCTGCCTCTGCTTCCTGGGTGCTGGCATGTTCTAATGTCAGTTCTAAAAATGTATTATTTCAAATAAGCATGTCACACTCTTGTATTCATTGCACCAGGATTCATAATAGTCAAGGTATGGAACCAAGCTGGGTGTCCATGGACTTGTAAATGGAAAAAGAATATTACATACTTACACAATGGAGTTTTATTCAACTTTTTAGAAGGAGATTCTGTCATTTGTGAGATCGTGGATGAAACTATTTAGTTTTAAATTAAGTGTGCATGTGCATGTGTGTTTCTTATGTTATGTGCATCTGAGTGTAGTACCTATGGAGGCTAAAAGAGGATGTCGGTTCTTCTGGAGCTGGACTTATAAGGTGGTTGTGAGCTGCCAACTGTGAGTGAGTGAAAGAACCAAACCCGTGTTCCTTTTTTTAAAAAAAGATTTACTTATTTTATGTATAGGAGTGCACTGTACCTCGCTTCAGACACACCAGAAGAGGACATCAGATCCTATTACAGATGGTTCAGGGAATTGAACTCAGGACCTCTGGAGGAGCAGTCAGTGCTCTTAACCTCTGAACCACCTTCTCCAGTCCCAAGCTTGTGTTTTTAATCATTGAACCATCTCTCTAGCCCAAAACGTCCTGCATTCTTTTTAAAAATATTTTAAAGATTGTTTCTAAATTTTATTTTCTGTGTATGAGTGTTTTTGCCTCCGTATGTATGTGCACCACATGTGTTATTGTGGCCTGGGGAGGCGCTCACAAAAAAGGGGTCAGATCACCTGAAGTCGGAGCTACAGACAGTTGTGAGCTACCACGTAGGTGGCTGGTCCCTTGCAAGAGCAGTAGTCTCTCTAACCTCCTTCTTAGATCCTTAATGACTTTCTTTCTACTTGTGTTACTCATTATGGAGACTCGTGAAGTCTCAGTTTTACATATGTGGATTTATCTACTTTTTCTTATAACTATCATTGCTTCACCTAATCTTTATTAAATTAAATCGCTTTCATATATGCACATTGTATTTATATTTTCACCACTTCCTCTTTCCAGTCCTTCCCTTAGCCCTCATGCTCTCTTTCAAATGCATGACCTTTAATTATTGTTTTATATAAATATATATATACCTATAAAATAATATATAAGAGATATATCTTCTGCCTTAGTTACTCTCCTGTGGGTACAAAGAATCATGACCAAAGCAACTTATAAAATAAAGCATTTAATTAGGGTCTTGTTTGCAGTTTTTAAGGGTGATCTCCTGACCATCATGACACGGATGGTGGCAGCAAGCAGGCAAGCAGGAATGGCAATGGAGTAGTAGCTGAGAGTTTACATCCTGATCTGCATGAAGGAGGCAGAAAGAGAGGGATACTCGGTCTGTTGTGCCCTTTTGAAACTTCCAAACACGCTCCCATTGACACATCTCCAGCAAGGCTATACCACCTAATCCTTCCCAGTCTACTACCTAGAAACCAAACATTCAAATATAGAAGCCTATGGGGGCTATTGTCATTTGAACCACTCTGTGTGTGTGTGTGTGTGTGTATGTGTGTGTGTGTATGTGTGTGTGTCTGTGTGTGTCTATGAGTGTCTGTGAGTGTCTGTGTGTGTCTGTGTGTGTCTATGAGTGTCTGTGTGTCTGTGTCTGAGTGTGTGCGTGAGAGAATATATATATATATATATATATATATATATATATATATATATATATATATCATGTAACATGATGAGTCTGTTTGTCTCTTTAGTTGCTTATATGTATATGTTACTATTATCTTTCCTTTATGGCTGTATTATTTTCTCTCCTTAAAAAACAAACAGATAAAAACAACAAGACCCACCGGGGTCTTGTTATATACCTGCAGCTATCCTGGAACTCACTATATGTAGACCATGCTGGCCTCAAACTCACAGACATCTGCCTGCCTCTGCCTTCTGATTGCCAGAATTAAAAGCTTGCACCACCTTGCTGCCCTAATTGTGTTATTTTCATTCTCCTCAGCTCATCAATCCTGTTTTTTTTAAAAAAAAAACTATTCTTTTTGTTGTTGTTTTTGTTTGTTTGTTTGTTTTTCGAGACAGGGTTTCTCTGTATAGCCCTGGCTGTCCTGGAACTCACTCTGTAGACCAGGCTGGCCTCGAACTCAGAAATCTGCCTGCCTTTGCCTCCCAAGTGCTGGGATTAAAGGCGTGTGCCACCACTGCCCGGCCATCAATCCTGTTAATATGCCTATTGTTAATATGATTTGCTGATGTATATTAAGATATGATAATATTATTTGTAAGTTTAGTAAATTCAGATATAATTCTTTCAAGACATGTATTTGTTTTTTAGATAGCTATGTACCAAATCTAGCTATCAGTTTTTTGTTTGTTTGCTGTTTGTTTTTGGGTTGGGGGGGTACAAGACAGGGCTTCTCTTTGTAGCACAAGGCATTAGTTGTATTTTTTTTTCAAGCAAGCTTAGTGTTTATTGAATGTGTTTCTAATATAAATATTGCAAAGTGATAAGGGGTGGTGTCAAAGGGTAGGGGTGGGACAATGTGTAAGAACAGCCCTAGAAACAGGACCAGTGTACAACTTGGAACAGGATATATGGGAGAAACATAACAAAGGATGTGCCTTTGTCACACGATCAATTCTTGCTGTTCCATACAAGACAAATGCCCCTCTTCTTGCGTTCCTCTTCAACCCAGGGAAAATGCAAAATATTCAGATTGTTATTTTTCTTTTCAACAGCTTGCAGTAATGTCTGTGATTCCTCAGGAAATGAAGATTTGTACAGTCCAAGCATCTTCAGGTTACAGTCTTTGTTATTCAAAACCTCACAGAGCACCACAAGCCCAGAGTGGTCCAAGGGCTTCCAGTCCAGATTTAAGCTCTTCAATGTTTTGCAGGTGGTGAGAGCCAAGCCTAAGTCTCCACAACAGTCACTGGTGAACTGAGACATGTCTAACCCAAGACACTTCAATTTACAGTTAGGATGACACAGAGCTTCACATAACTGTTTGACACCAGAGTCTTGTATGTTATTGTTGCCCAGTTTCAGGGTCTTTAGATTTTTATTGCAAGTAAGGACAGCAGAGATCTCTTCACAGCATTCTGAAGTTAAATAGCAACCAGACAACCATAACTCCTTGAGGATACAGTTTGAGTCTTTCAAAGCTTCACACAGAAGGTTCACTCCAGTATCTTCCAGGAAATTTAACCCCAAATCAAGCATCAAGAGGTGCTTATTGCTCAAAAGGGCTTCATAAAGATGGCCACAGGCAATGAATGTGAGACAGCAGGAAGACAACATCAATGTCTCCAGGACACAGCTTGAATGGTTCACCCTTTCACACAGTGACATCACTCCTTTGTTCTTCAAGGGATTTTCAACCAATGAGAGATGTTTCACTTTAGAGTTGATAAGGAAAGTAGCAATTTTACCACATTTCTCACTTGATATGTTACATTTTCTCAACAATAGCTCCTCAACGTTGAATCTTGAACAGCCCAGAACAGAGCACAACACCTCAACCACATTAGAGAGATTAGTGCCATAAAGGTTCAGGTATTTCAGGTAAGTTAGCTGAAGAAGGATGTGAAAAAATGAACCATCTCCCAAGTTAGTCATGAAGGAACACGACAAGCTGTGGAGCTTAGAAACTGTCAGAGCCAGAGGAGATGGAGACATTGAATTATAGAGATCCTTTAAGGCCTTTTTATTGAAATGACAGCTGTCTAGATCCAACACATGCAAGTTCCGAAAAACTTTACAGAGCATAGTCTACTGTGTGTCTATAATTCCAGACTGGACCTGGTCCTGTGGGCTGGTACTTACCAAAGGACCAGGTATTAGTTTTAACAATATCTTATTTCCGTCCTGGTCATCATGGCCTAGAGTTGGTACTCACTGGTGAAGTATTTGTCTAACATGTTTGAGGATTCCTTGGCTTCCATTCCCAGTACTACAACTGAACAGTGGAGACTGACTATCCCCAGGCATCTACATCATCAGCAAGAGGTGTCCCTTTTGGAAACTCTGTTTTGGGCTGCAATAGCTTATCAGTTCCTTGGAGAATGAACGTGACTCTGCTTGCCACTGCTATGGGGAAGAAGGTGTGGTTCTTGATAAAAATTTCACAGTTGAAAGTCTTTCCTTGTATCTCTATAGATAGCACCTACTCTACGTCACTTTTAGGCAATAGTTTAGGGTTATGGAAATACTATTCATAATTAGACTAAAATTGTGAATTATTTCACTGTAATGTATGCAACAATTTACGGTTCTTTATCTGTCACTTCCTTACTGTCACATAAAGATAAGATTGACAAGGACAGAGTTTTTAATTTTGCTTATTGTATCCTTGGGGCTCAAACATTTTCCAGCACAGAGTAACTCACAATTTAAATTCCAAAGAGGAACGATGGACAAAGCATGAGCTAGCCTTAAGAAAGTAAGCATTGTGTATGATAGTGTGCCTGTGGGAAAGTGTTTTCAGAGTTCTAAGTAACAAATGTTCAAATAAGCATGAGAAAAATAAATCTTCTGTAAGATATTATTTATTTGCTTTAAATACAGATATTTTAAGCATTCAAGTATAGATAACAATAATTTAAAAACAAACAAAACAAACAAACAAACAAACAAAACCCAACCCCTGTCTTGAATCCTCGGTGAAAGTCCTGGTTTTGTTTATTAAATAAAAATCAGGAAAACAAAATTGAAGCTGCCTGGCTCTAAGCTTTATTAGTCTGTGTATGCATATGTCTATTTCATTTTAGATTCATTTATTTTGTATGTATGAATGTTTTCCTTGCATACCTCATGCCAGCGGAAGTCAGAAGACAGCACTGGATGACGTTTAACTGGAGTTGTGGATGATTGTGAGCTGCCATGTGAGTTCTGGGTCCTCTGGAAGAGTAAAAAGTCCAGAGCCCCCTCTCCAGCCCCTTGTACATATCTTATTCAAGCTTTAGCCTCATTAGTGCTACTATCCTTTAAGCTAGCATGCTCCTTGATTCTCAGTCTGTACTTACTGTGCAACAATTGTACTAGGTTTTTGTACTTTTCAACAGGTGGTTTAAAGGGAAGGAAATCAATCGTGCGGCATGTGTTCCTTGAACTACTTTAAATCAAACACTATGCTAGCACTTGACATGAGACAAGTCCTCTGTATCCCTAGTACTCAAAGATTATATCATAGACTAGTTCTGAAATACATGAACCCACAATGAATAATGATGAACTATTGTAAGGAAATTTCTTAAGGAAAAGGACAAGAGCCTATTGACTAAGTGAGCAGAGAAGACATTTGATAAACGATCAGTCAAGGTGAGATTCTAAGTATGACTAAAGATACTAAGTATGGCAATAGTACAAGAAGACATAACAGCCTGTATTAAGGCTTCGAAGTGAGAAAGAAATAGACATACCTGAGAAACTGAATAAAGTCAGCTTCTCTATACACCATCATATTGGAGGCTAAATAAGTGTCCATAGACAGAAACTAAATCTACAGGGCCCTGTAGACAGTGTTAAATAGCTTAGAATTTATCTAATGTTCAAATGCAGCACCTTCAGGAATTTTACCCAAGAAAAATGACACGATCTTATTTTCCTTTTGAAAACATTGATCACTTTGATAGCTATAGGAATGTGGACTGGTTGAGGAAGAATGGGCAGAAAATACCCAAGTGGAAAACTATTGAAGTAATGCATAAGTGTCTTGGTAGTTCCAGCTGCAGACAGAAGTAGTGCAGAAATGAAAGGATGCAGAGAGGATCCCCAAGGCATGAGGCATTGCATGGCAAAGGGCAGCGTTGCAAAGGCAACGGGCTCCAAGGGGGAATAAGTGTGAATTAGAAACTATGGGAGGTTGAATTAGATAGGAATGAAAAACAAGCCACATTGCTGGGACAGCTTCATGCTCATGTTTGACCTTATGGAGAGCAATTTCAGTGGATCCAGAAGCTGTGTTACAGTGGACCAAGAAGTGAGTACAGGCTTTTCTGTTTCTTGCATGTCATTACCGTGGAGCACAACCGAAAGTACTGGCTAACACATAAGAAAACAACAACTTGAAAGCCAGTAAGATAGGCAAGGTGAAGAACTAGCAGGGTTAACCCTAAGAGACTTGAGAGCAGAAATACTAGAAGTACCAAAGCCACTCTTATCCACTTCAGAATCTGAAGAATTCACTGTGTTCAACTTTACAGAAAATCACACGAATTATAGATTAAGGAGAAGGCTAGTGGATACACTAAAGTTAGCATAGGAGTGCTTTGTCACTAAAACGGCACAGAAAGGAACATGCCCTCAAAACAGTACCCTAGCCGGGCAGTGGTGGCGCACGCCTTTAATCCCAGCACTTGGGAGGCAGAGGCAGGCGGATTTCTGAGTTCCAGGCCAGCCTGGTCTACAGAGTGAGTTCCAGGACAACCAGGGCTATACAGAGAAACCCTGTCTTGAAAAAACTAAAAAAACCAACCAACCAAACAAACAAACAAACAAAAAAAAACCAATACCTTCTTTCCTATGTGCTCCAAGAGAGATGGAAAAATATGAATTTACTGGTACTAAGTAGACAGAGATGAGAGAAAATAGCCTAGAAGTTGTAATCAAGAAGGTTCCACTCGGGCTGGAGACATGCCTCAGTGGTTAAGAGCACTGACTGCTCTTCCAGAGGTCCTGAGTTCAAATCCCAGCAACCACATGGTGGCTCACAACCATCTGTAATAGAACCCAATGCCCTCTTCTGGTGTATCTGAAGACAATGACAGTATACTCACGTATATAAAAAACAAATAAATAATTCTAAAAAAAAAGGTTCCACTCATATTGCCTGAGTGATTAATGAAATCTCTAGTCATAAATTTAAAGAGATCTTGACCTGTTAATATTTCCAGACACCTAGAAAGAGCAAACGGATCCTTTGGAAAGGAGTGCATCCATGTCCTTGATCTCAAAGAATGTATTCAAATTATTTTATAAGAAAAAGTAAGCAGATAAGAATCAGCAAATATCCCGGGTGTTCCAGGACAGCCAGGACAGGTGAGTTCCAGGACAGCCAGGACTAAACAGAGAAACTCTGTCTCGAAAAACCAAAAAAAAAAAAAAAAAGAATCAGCAAATATAACAATCAAGTAACATAAGACTTACAATTATTAAGCAACTACTATGAAGGCTATCCCTGGTGCATTTAAGGAAATAAGCATGTGCAAGAGAAAGGAAATTCTAAACAACTATATTTGTAAAGAACATCTCACTCAACTCCTAGAAGTGTGTGTGTGTGTGTATGTGTGAATGAATTCAACATATTGAAGAACCAGAAGCCAGTCAGCCACAATTAATTAAAGAATTGGTGAACTGGGAAAGAGTTCAGAAGAAATTATCCAGAAAGCGGAACAGAAAAGTAGGCAGATAGAATAAAAGAGGGAACAAAATTATTTTCTAGGAAAACTTGCTGGAGTACAGTATGCTTCAGAGGAAACTGTATAACCCAGCTAACTAATGTTGCAATAGTGTTTTCTTTCTGAAAAAGAAAAAGAAGCAAGCAAGCATATGTGAAAGGATACTCAAAACACATACAGTGATGGACTAAGAAAGTGTCAGAATACACCTTTGCTTCCAGAAGGAATGGTGAAAGAGAATAAGATAGATTCAATATTTTAAGAGTTATGGGCTTTTAGAAAGGAGGAGAGATTTGGGAGTACAGCAGCCAGAGGTGGGAAAATTTCTTCCAAAGAAGGGGCAAACAGGATTTTGCAAACTGATCCCTGATTCTCATAGCCACCATGAAAGCCAAAGACTGTATCCTACGTACTCTAGGATGCCATTTGAGTAGCATTTGTTGTGTGTGATGGGGTGAAGGGTTCCTGCACATGTGCATGTGGGTGCCAAGAGCATACTTATGGAAGCCAGAGAACAGCCTTGGGTCTTGGTCCTCAGATGCCTTCCATTTTGGTTTGAGACAAGACCTCTTATTAGCTGCAAGCTTTACCATGTAGACTAGACTAGCTGACCCATGCGCTTCTGAGGATCTGTCTGTCTCTACCTCCCATCTTTCCATTCGTGAGATTGATTATAGACACACGGCACAATGCATGAGTTTTGGGGATTAGAATTCAAGTCCTCATGGTTGTGAAGCTAATAGTTTACTGACTGAGCTATTGTCCCCAAAATATTTACAGTACGATTCACAACAGTAGCAAAATTCCAGTTATGAAGGAGCAACAAAAATAATTTTCATGGTTGGGGAGTCACCACAACATGAGGAATTAAAGGATCACAGCTTTAGGAAGGTTGAGAAGCACTGCTCTAGTGTGAGACTTGCCTGAGTTCAAATGCCAGCTCCACCACGGATTTGCCACCTGGATTTTGACAGGTTAATCTCTGTGTGCCTCCATGTCCTTATCCACATTAATAATAGTATACACATTATATGATTGTCAGGAAAGGTAAATAAAACCCTCCATTCAGTTAACAAATACGTTCAGTGCTTGCCAGTTTCAGGGCCTTGGTGCTTGGTATACAGTAGTGAATGAGTAAACAGTCTGTTCTCTGCTTTCTTAGAGTGGATAGTGTCCTACAGACTTGGGGTGACAGTGCAGGGAGAGTACAAAACTACATAATAAAGGATGTGCCAAAATGCATGTCACATAAAAACTAGAGCAGGTTAGAGTTTCTGCCTTGCAGGGGCTGCAGAATTTGAAAGTTGCCAGCTGTAAGGGTCGTGATAAATATAAAAGAGACCCCTGGGTACGGTGAAAAGGAGCTAGAAGAAATCTACATGTGAGTTGATAAAGATGAGATTCAGGATGAGCAAATTGAGAGGGGGGAGAGGGAGAGAGAGAGGGAGAGAGAGAGAATGAATAAGAGCATTGGAAATGCCTGAAAACTGTAGAGAAAAACATATCTGATGCACCAATAAGAGAGAACCTCTTATTTAAAATCTGAGCTTTCCTGAGATCCTAAACATGATCAGCACTCACGAGTGGCTCACACCTTTAATCCCAGCACTGATACGGCAGAGGCTGGTGGATCTCTGTCAGTTCAAAGCCAGCCTGGTCTATAGAGTGCATTTCAGGACAGCTGGGGCTACACAGAGAAGCCCTGCCTTGAAAAAAAAAAATGACAGCAAAAGAAGGCCTAGATCTTTTTGCTTGTATATTATGGTTTGAATTTTGTGGGTTTTTTGTTTGTTTTGCTTTGTTTGGTTTGGTTTGGTTTGGTTTGGTTTTTCGAGACAGGGTTTCCCTGTGTAGCCCTGAATGTCCTGGAACTCACTCTGTAGACCAGACGGGCCTCGAACTCAGAAATCTACCTGCCTCTGCCTCCCAAGTGCTGGGATTAAAGGCGTGCGCCACCACTGCCCGGCGTTTTGTTTATTATTTTGATGTGTATTATTGTGTTTCTTCCTTAAATTCTGTTCTTGTTTGTTTTGTTTCTAAAGAGAGAGCGAAAGAAGATGTGGAATTGAATATGTGGGGAGGATTGGGGCTAGGTAAAACCATGATTGAAAAATTATGAATTTTCGAAACAAACAAAGAAAAGGGGCCCAAGGTGGCAGTTGAGTGCAGCAGAGAAAGACACTGACAAGACAAAGGATAAAGGTGCAAAGAGACTCAGCTCAAGAAAAGTTCCTAAGAAAAGATAGGCCTGTCTTTGGTGGACAAGAGCATCAGATCTCATCAGCTAGGACTAACAACGGCATCTTGAGAGCTCGGAATCTGAAGTCAGCAAATGGGTCAAACTGTGTAGCCACTTGTCTGTCCCTCGCTGCTATAGCGCCCAAGAACACTGAGGTTCTAGGGTTATATATAGCATCTACAATAACATCCATTCAGCAGGGTAATAAACACTCAAGGGACTTTGCAATAATGAAAACGGGTCCTCCGCCTGTATGGATCTTAGTGCTGCGTTTGCTTCCTTCACTCCAAACTTAACCAGGACACGCCCCACAGCTAGAACCTGAACCACCTGTGGGATATGATCTGGAGTCTCAGGAGGGTGAGAGGACCTAACCAGCCCTTAGGCTGCAAAGCTCTGTGTGGCCAGCAGAGGGCAGTGCTATGCAAAGATGGGAAGCTAGCAAAGTGAAGCCATTTGACAGACACTGGGTACCTGTCCATCTTATCCAGGGCTAGCACTAGCCTAAACCACAGAAAAAGCAAGAATCCCCAACTGCAACTCCCTATGTAGTTATCAAGGACTCAGAAAAAAGCTGCTCCAAAATTTAGTCCGTTTTCCCCCTTTCTTTCCTTTCCTCTTTCTTTTTCCTCATGCTTACTCTCTTTTCTTCTTATTCCACTTCAACATATTTATTAAGTATTCTTTTAGTCAGGCAGCGAGGGCCTTTAATTCTCGCACTCAGGGGGCAGAGGCAGGCAGATTTCTGAGGTTGAGGCTAGCCTGGTCTATAGATCGAGTCTCAGGACAGCTAGGGAAACCCTACTCAGAGAAACCCTGTTTCAAGGTGTGGGTAGATGGTGGGTAGTGTGGGTGGAAGGTGTGTGGGGGGTGATGGGGGATGCTTTAACTAATTAGCTGCTTTCAAAAATATTTCACTCTTATTTATATGTTTTTTTTCATTATGGAGTAATCTTTTTCCTTTCCGATTTTCTTTTCCTTTTGTTGCCTCCTGGTGTTTTCTTCCTTGTTTCTTCTTAGTGTTTGATTTTCATAGTTTTTTTTTTTTTTTTTTTTTTTTGGTTTTTCAAGACAGGGTTTCTCTGTGTAGTTCTGGCTGTCCTGGAACTCACTTGGTAGACCAGGCTGGCCTCGAACTCAGAAATCCGCCTGCCTCTGCCTCCCAAGTGCTGGGATTAAAGGCGTGCGCCACCACCGCCCGGCGATTTTCATAGTTTTTTAAACCACTCATATTTATCCCCCTTCTTACAGCGATGTAGTTTTACTATAAAACAATGCTTCTTAACCTTCCTAATGCTGCGACCCTTCAATACAGCTCTTCATGTTGTGGTGACCCGAAACCATACAATTATTTCATTGCTATTTCGTAACTGTAATTTTGTTCCTGTTTTGACTCTTAACATAGTGCTCACTTGGACAGCACATACACTAAAATTGAATCTTAACGTAAGTATCTCAAATGCAGGATATCTAATATGCTACCCCAAAGGGATTCTACCCCACAGGTTGAGAACCACTGCTTTGAAACCTTTCTTTTAGTATGTCTTTTGTCTTTCCTTTTCTTCCTAGTCTCACGTTCTTCCATTAGTCCCTCTACAGGATTCTCTTCTGTTATTATCATCATCACCACAGGAGACAGTTCTTGCCTTTTACTCAGATTTTCTTATGTGGTACACACTTATAATCCCAGCACTTGGGAAACAGATTTAGGGTGCTCTCTGGGAGTTTGTGGCCAGTCTGGTATACATGGTGGGGTCCAGGGTAACCAGGGCTACATAGTGAGACCTTGTTTGAAACTAACAAAAACAAACAAACAAACAATAAGACAAAAGAAATATGAAAAAACAAAGCCATTCGGTTCTTCAAAAGAATCACAACACGGGCTGGTGAGATGGTTCAGAGGTTAAGAGCACTGGCTGCTCTTACAAAGTTCCCGAGTGCAATTTCCAGCAACCATGTGGGTGGTTCACAATCATCTGTAATGGGATCCAATGCCCTCTTCCAGCATGCAGGTGTACATGCAGATAGAACACTCATACATTTTTTAAGTTAAAAAAATCACAACTCCTCAACACACAGATACTGAAATATGTAACACTTAATAAAGATTTCAAGAATTTACTGGTTAAAAATGATCATGGATGAAAAAGAGGATACAAACAAGAAGATGCATTCCATCCAAGACCTGGAGAGAAAAGGCAACAATGGTGGTGGTGGGGAATTCAACAATATTATTGAGAAAATCAGCAATGTGGATTAAAAAGTCAATAATATAGAGGAAAATTTAGTGATAAAATTTAGATATTATTTAAACATAGAAATGCTGGAAATGAACTCCTCGACAGGGGAAATCATTACTAACAGACCATACAAAGCAGAAGAAAAATATCAGGGTCAAGAGAAAGGTTTCTAAAATAATACATTCAGACACCAACAAGGTAAACAGGGGTCAGCAAAATGGCTCAGTGGTGAAGGTGTTTGATGCCAAGCCTAAAGACCTGAGCTAAATCCCTGGGACCTGCATGGTGAAAGTCGAGAACTGACTCCTGGAAGCTGTCCTCTGACCTCCACATGGATGACATATGGCATGGACATGCACACACAGATACATGTGAAAATTAATAAGTGTGAAGACAACATTGAAGAATTCTGAGATATAGTCATGAAACCAAAGAATCCATGAGCTAGAAAAAGAAAGTAAGACAGACACCAACAACATAGAGAATCTACTCAATAGTATTATAGTGGAAAAATCCCCAAATGTAGAGAACAAGACATTCAAATATGAGGAACCCATGTATGTACAAACAAAATATTAGAATCAAGCTACCAAAAGTGCAAAGCAAAGAAATAGTAAAAGCTGTAAAGGAAAACTGCTAACTCACTTATGAAGTAAGCACAACAGTTCTCTCATCAATTTCCCTAAAAGTCTAGGAGAGTAGGACTTGTGGAATTCAGTAAATGCCTGCCAAGCAAGGTTGCTGTACCCAGCAAAACTCTCTTCTAATGTTGGTAGAGAGATACTACTGGCACATCAAGATGAGCTAACCAAGGCAGTTCATGACTACCAAGCCTATACACAGGCTCAAAAAGACAGCTTCAACAGGAAACAAGAAATTTCATGAGAGTAATAGATGAACAGAGGAGAGTCCAGAAGGAATCCATCATGCCTGACACAGTAAACCAGCAAATTTTCCACACTAATAACTGAGAAAGAAAAGATCAAACAATAATTCAACCAACCAGAAAAACAGCCAACAAAATTTTACAAATTACTAACCATCTCTCCATAATAGCTTTAACGAAATGGCCTCAGGTCACCAATAAAGAGATAGGGACTGGCTAACTGAATTCTCAGTGTCAAAAGAGGGAAGGCAATATCAAACGAATGGAAGCAAAATAAGCTGGAATGACTATTTTGAGATCTGAGATCAATTTCAAACCAAAACTATTCAGAAAATGTAAAGAAGGCCACTATGTATTAATTAAGGGAATCATTCATCAAGGATAGTAAATACATATTCACCAAATGCTGAGGCTTCTAATTTCAGAAAGCAATAATGTACACACAACATCAAATGATTTCATTACCCTACTCTCATTCAAACTAAACATCAATCAAACAATAAAAAAATCGATACAACAAATGGATTTAGCAGATATATACAGACTATTTCATCCATCAGGCACAGAAATGCTCTTCTCAGCACCCATATACCTTTGTCTAAGATAAACACATTCTAGATTACAAAGCAAATCTTAATGTATACAAAAAATTCAAATATCTTTGGTATCGTACAGGATCATAGTGGACAAAACTAGGAATCAATAACGGATATAAATATATGGAGACTGAATGATACATCACACAGTAATTGAGAGGCCATTGAAGAAATCAGGGAGACATTTAATAATTCCTAAAATTAAAGGAAAATGAAAGCATATTCACAGCAGCCATTGGAAAAAGCTAACAGTTCTAAAAGGTTTTGACTGACTTAATACTTTTACTTCTATCCTCTTTCAGGTGGGCAATCACGTCTACCAGTAAACTTTTAAAATATTTATCCTGTGTTTTACCTATATCAGTAAACTATTGAAATCTCTGAAATTTAGTACCTGTATTATAAATCATAGAGGAAATCTCAAATAAATAACATAATGGTGAACCTCAAGGGTTTAGAAAAACAAGAATGAAGTAAATCCAAAAATCAGTAGACAGCAAGAAATAATAAAGGTCAAGGCAAGAATTAATAAAATCGATGCTAAAAGAACAATATATAGAATCCACCAGACAGCTGGTTTTGAAAAAAAAAAACAAAAAGAAACCCATCAACAATAAACAAACACCTAAACAAACTAACTAAAAGAAGAGAGACAAGATAGAAATTTATAAAATTCGTGAAAGGGGGGGGGAGGTTACCAATGATTCTAAACAAATCCAGAGAGTCATTACTGAATACACTGAAAATCTATATCCCAAAGAATTGTAAAATCTAGAATAAATAAATTCCAAGATGCATATGATCTGCTAAGATTAAATCAAGAGGAAATTAACATGTTGCAGGGTGAACATGATCAAAACCCGTTAGACACATATATGAAATCGTCAAATAATAAATAAAAATTACTTTAAATTAAACAAAAAGACAATAAATAACTCATCGGAGAAATGAATAAAAATCAAACCAGGAGTATCAAAGCTTGTAAGGCCAATAAATACATGGAAAGCACACAATCTCACTAGTCCTTAGAGGCATGCCAAATCAAACACCATCAGACACAAACAGAATTTAAGTCTGAAACAATTCTAAAACCCTAACAAGTATTTTGAGAGTGATGGGCATTCTAACACAGTGAAAATGAGAGTTTACATTGGCACAATCACTTTGGAGGCCATTTGGAAATAGAAGGTAACTACTTATGATCTGTCAATGCCACTCCAAAGGATAACTTAGGTTAGTAATTCTTACACTCTTATATCCCAAGCTATTTGTCTTCTTTCTTCCACCTCCCAAGAGCTGCAGTAAAAACCAGAGAGGGTTTGTGTGGTTCTAGGAATGGACTCTATGTCTTGCTGTATGCTAAGCAAGCACCATCTAACTGAGCTACAGTAGCTCAGTACAGTAGCCACCTCCAAGATACTTTATTTTTTTTAAAGATTTTATTTATTTTATGTATATGAGTACACTGCAGCTATCTTCAGACACACCAGAAAAGGGCATCAGATCCCATTACAGATGGTTGTGAGCCACCATGTGGTTGCTGGGAATTGAACTCAGGACCTCAGGAAGAAGAGTCAGTGCTCTTAAACACTGAGCCGTCTCTCCAGCCCTCCAAGATACTTTCAAACTCTTAAAACTTACTGCAAATGTTAAACAACTTTGGTTTACATGAATTGTATCTATTAGTGCTTACCAGACTAGAAAATAAAATTGGAAAATTTAAAAGACTAAGTATTATCCTTTAAGAGCTAATAAAAACTCATGTTCATGTGAATATTTTATACAATAGGTTTTTTTCCCAAAACAAATTTTCATGAGTAAAGTGGCATTATTTTACATTTCTGTAAACATCTTTAGCTTAAATAGAAGACAGCTGAATCTTGTTTCTGAATTTTTTTGTAGTTGCTGTTTTTGAGTGAGATATATGAAGAATAGGGCTCATACTCATACAGATGCAAGATTTGAAAAGATGTAGAAAAGGCTTCTTCCAACATATCCTCATGACAAAATCTCTGAAAAAACCTAAGAACTAAAGGAATATACCACTTCACTGTAATAAAGTGTAAATATGACAAACTTATAACTAACATTATATTGACTGGGAAAAAAACTGAAAGCATTTTCTGTAAAATCAGGAATGGCACAAGGATGTGTACTCTGCTCTTGCTCATCATACTGTGTGTCGTCGTTAGGGTTCCTATTGCTCTGATGAAACACCATGACCAAAAGCAACTGGAGGAAAGGGTTGATTTCATTTTATATTTCCAGGTAACAGTCCATCACTGAGGGAAGTCAGGACAGAAACTCAAAGAGGGAAAGAATCTGGAAGCAGGAGCTGAACCAGAAGCAGAAGCCATGGAGGGTGGTGCTACTAACTGGCTTGCTCCTTGTGGCTTGTTCAGTTTGCTTTCGTATGTCATCCAGGACCACTTTCCCTGGGGTACCAATGCCCACCCATATCCATTGTTCATCAAGAAAATGTCCCACAGACTTACCCATGGGCCAATCTGGTGGGGCCATGTTCTCAATTGAGATTTCTCTTCTCAAATGACTCTAGCTTGTGTCAAGTTTACAAAAACAAAAGCAACAACAAAACAAAATAAAATTCTAACCAGGGCATTGTTCAAAGTCTTAACTAAGTATTGAGGGTGTTCCTTTCTTATATGTGTCCAATTTTCTTTCTCTGGAGTGGAAACAAGAAGATCAGGAGATCACAGTCATTCTCAGCTATGTGGTGTGCTCTAGGCCAACCTCAGATACCTGAGATACCATCTCAAAAATAAGTCAGAGTATTCCTGCTTACAGATGACATGATTGTATACTCCATACTTAAAAGAGCCTTGGGACTTCACCAGAAAACTGTTACACCTGATTAACACTTTCAACAAAGTAGCAGAGCATAAAGCCATCACTAAATAGTAGTTGCTTTTCTGTATGCCAATAGTAAAAATTTTGAAAGAGAAATTATGGAAAATATCCCATTCCCAGTAGCTTAAAAACGTATGAATAACCCTTTCCAAGGAGGCAAAACACCACTATAATGAAAACTTTAAGACACTAAAGAAAGAAATCGAAAACACTGGAAGATAGAAAGACCTCCCAGGCTCATGAATTGGTAGAAGTAACATTGTCAAATAGTTGCATTCCCAAAAGTGATCCATAGGATGAATGCCGTCCCTATTAAAAATCCCGTCCCCACTTAATTCCCCATTAAAATGTGCAGAACTAAATAAAACAATCTTAAGGTTTACATGGAAATACAACAAACCCCCAGTAGGCAAAGCAATGCTAAGGAAAAAAAAAGAGTTGGAGGTGTCACAATACCTAATCTCAAAGTATATTACCAAGCATGGTAATGTCATAAAGACATATATGAAGACAAATAAAATTAGAGGCTCACAGCTATAGTCGCCTATTTTTGACAAAGGAGACAGCCTCTTTAACAAATGGTACTGGGAAAATTTGATTTCTACAAATAGAAGAATGGGAACCTCATCCATATCTTTCCTGGTGCACAAAAATCAATTCAAACTGGAATGGATTGAAGATCTTAAAATAAAACCTGAAATCTTGAAACTGCTAGGAGACAGCATAGGTAAAACACTTTAAGATACAAGCATAGAAAAAAAATCTTCTGGAAAGGACACTAATAGCACAGGAAACAATCTAAGCACTGTCAAAGGAAGATGACATGATGTAAAAAAAGCTTCTGCATGGTAAAGTGAGGGAGAGTTACAGGACATAGATAGACAGGGGAAGTGAAAGTGGATTCTCTGAGATGGTGGCTTCTAGTTCCTTGGCCAGATTGTGTAGAGTGTATTGGTGGTACAGGGGCTGGTGTCTAAACTAGACTAACAGGGGAGGGCTTCTAGCTCTGGGGCTCCACTCATCCCAAAAGGAAGCAATTTCCTTGATTCAACAAAGCTGTTACTTTCACTTTCTCTGTGACTTGGTCTTCTGTCTTTCCCAGATAGTTAACTTTGTCCACCCTATGGAATAAACGTACTGATCCCCTACCTCACTACCAGCTCCTCCATTACGAGAGACAATCACGAAAGTGAAGACAGCTTTCAGAATGGAACAAAATCTTTGTCAGTTACACATCAACATCAATATATTTAAGACATATAAACAATGATAAAGCTAAAAACTATAAGAACCTAGCATAGTGATGCACTTTTAATTCCAGGACTCAGGAGATACAAGCAGGGGGATTCTCTGTGAGTTCAAGGCCAGACTGGCTCACAGAATGAATTCCTGGACAGCCAGGGTTACATAGTGATGTTCTGTCTCCAAAATACTAAACAAAACAAAAGCAATCCTAATTTATCCAATCAATAAATGATTGGTAAACTTAATAAATACTTCTCAAGCCAGGCAGTGGTGGTGCACGCCTTTAATCCCAGTACTCGGGAGGCAGAGGCAGGCAGATTTCTGAGTTCGAGGCCAGTCTGGTCTCCAGAGTGAGTTTCAGGACAGCCAGTGCTACACAGAGAAACCCTGTCTCAAAAAAACAAAAGAAAAAGAAAAAATAAAGATTAAAAATTTTAAAAATTAAAAATAAATACTTCTCAAAAGAACTAAAATAGCCAATAAATATTTTTTAAAGTATTCAGCATTCGTAGACATTTAGAAAACACAATTTTGAAAAAAAAAGATTTATTTATTTATTTTATGCTGTGAGTACACTGTAGCTGTCTTCAGAAGAGGGCATTAGATCCCATGACAGATGGTTGTGAGCCACCATGTGGTTGCTGAGAATTGAACTCAGGACCTCTGGAAGAGCAGTTAGTGCTGTTAACCACTGAGCAATCTCTCCAGTCCTAGGAAACACAATTTAAATTTACTTGAAAATCTCATCCTGGTCAGGGCAGCAATCATCCAGAAAACAAACGAACAAAAACAAAACGAAACAAAAAGCAACAACAAATGTTCACATGGCTGTGTGGAAAGGAGAACTCTTCTACGCTATTGGTGGGAGTATAAACCAGTGTGAACTCTTCAAACATGGACAAAAATAGAACACTACAGAGAATGATAAGTATCCATGGCAGGTAATACCTCTGAAGCATTAGATGTCAAAACATCAATACTCATTCTATAAATAATTTCCAGAAACACTTGATGTCTAATAAGTATAGATCCAGTATTGGGCCACTTATGCAATGCGTAATCCAGAATAAAAGTATTTATCATGTTTCTAGAAGCCACACTGGTCAATGTAGGCCTGACAAAGAAGTACTAAGACTTGAGCAAGCAACTAGAGGGAGGATAATGACTACTGTCAATTTGGAAAAACAAACAAACAAACAAAACAAATATTACCCAGGAGATGGCTCTCTGGGCATGTCTGTAGGGACTATCTTGATTGTGATAATTGAAGCTGGAAGACCCCAACCACTGTGGATAGCACTGTTCCATGATTGGGATCCTGAACTGTGCAAATGGAAAAAGAGAGCTAAGCATCAGCAGGCATTCATAATTGTCTGTTTCCTGATTGTAGATACGATACAACCAGTTCCTTCAGGCTCCTACGATCTTGACTTCTCCACTATGAAGGAGAACATTATTGAAGTGAACCAGAATTGAGCGTTCTCCCTTAAGTTGCTTTTATCAAAATATTGTATCACACAACAGGAAAATAGACTAATTCAGGGAGGTAAAGATGTAAGAGGTGCAAACATTCTGGGAAAAGAGTATTCAAGACAAAGGGAACAAGTTAAGCAAAGCAAAGCTCCTAATGGTAGATAGAGATGTGGTGTTTTCAAAACCAGACAACCAGTCTGCTGGAGTGTAGACCCCAAGAGTGAAAGGAATAGAAGGGAGGGGTAAAAGACCAGTTAATAATGGAGGTAGGGAGCTAGAGAGATGGCTCACTAGTTAAGAGCACTGACTGCTCTTCCACGGGTCCTGAGTTCAATTCCCAGCAACCACATGATGGCTCACAATCATCTGTAATGGGATCTGATGCCCTCTTCTGATATGTCTGAAGACAGCGACTATACTCACATAAAGAATGGAGGGAGGATCTGGTGGGGGGGGGGGGCTCGCACCCTTAATCCCAGCATTTAGGAGATCTTCGAGAGTTTGAGGTCAATCTGGCCTACAGGGTGAGTTCCAGGACAGTAAGGGTATATACCCTTGAAAAACAAAGACAAAAGAGAAAGAATAAAGGTGGGAAGATCTTGATGTAAATAGACATCAGGCAGACACATTGAGGAAAAATTCTGTTCTCCTAAAAGCTATGTTCAAATGCCCACCCCTGGGACCTGTGAACGTGATTTGATTTAGGATCTAGAACTTTTTGGATAAACTAGAACTTTTAAGACATTAAGATGACATCTTTTCGTGTCAGTATGAGGCCTTGTCTACCAACTGGTTTCCTTGTAAGTGGAGAGAAATTAGGAGACAGACATACTCAGAAAGGAGACAGCCACATGAAGACAAAACAGATACATAGAGAGAACACAACGTGAACACAGGCAGAGATTGGAATGATACTTCCAGAGGCCAAGGAAGGCCAAGGATTGCTGATAACAGCCAGGGCCCAGGAGAAACAGAGTCTCCCTCAGAGCCTCTGAAAAGAAGCAGCCCTGTGTGACCTTGGCTTTGTTCTTCTGTGCTTTGAGAACAGCGAGAGAATAAGTATCTATTGTTTTAACTCTCACACTTCGTGATAGTTTGCTACAGCACCCCTGAGAAATAGACGGAGTGAGCAAGTATAGAAGCAGTTTGGCGACTGTAATAGTTCAGTGGAGAAGTTACAAGCACCAGGATCCGAGTGAATAATGATGAAGACAAAACAGTAAGAAACAGATTCTAGACTCATCCTGAAGGTGCAGCCAACATACTCTGCTGAGACATGAGATGTGAGGTATGATTAATGGTATCCATTATTGTCATTACCTGCATTAATGTTTAGAGACTTACGTATATACAATACAGGTCTATAAGTGTACATATTTTCATTGGTTGGGCTCTCACAGGGTTGGGGCTACTGAAACTAGAACTGTTTGATAGGGCCCGCTTTGCTATGTGATCAGAAAGAAAATCATGTTGTTTCTCTGAACCTTAGTATTCTACATGGTAAAATGAGAAGGTTGGGTTCCACTACAGGATTTGTAATTCAATTATTATCAAGCAAAGTGCCTTGCCACCTCAGCACCGGGAAAGGTTACAGAGGATAGTAAACTGGTGTTTAACTTTCGATCAAGATGATTGTAGTGTTGAAAAATGAAATTTTCTGTCCTTATAATTCTTGACTGTTTGCCATTTGATACTTTTAGAACATGAAGAAGTGATATGGCACATTTCAAACAGCAGACCAAGGTAATCTCTGTTGCTTCTCCCATCCCCCCACCACCTCCGGCCCACCAGGAATAAGGTAGTAGGGTGGACTTGGAACTCTACCTGAAATAAAGATTTGGCATGATTGGTCTTAAGATTCTAAATCCTGCTTTCCATCAGTGTAGTCGTATTTCCATTCTTAGGATAGTAATGGAATTATGGAACAAGATAATGATAGCTGCAATTTTTTTCCTGTGGTGGTTACTGCGTCATGTGCTGTTCTAAGGGCTTGAAACTGATTAACTCACTCTTCACAGCACTCTTATGAGTGAGATACAATTACCTCCCATTGCACAAATGGGAAATCTAACATATAGAGCAATCAAGAAAGACTCCTTTATTTTATTAGTAATGAATGTCATAGCAAGCAGAAATAAATGGAGCCCTTTGAAGACAAGGAAAACCACTGATTAAAAAAGGGGCAATTTGGAAATTTAGTATCAAGAAGCTCATGGAATCCCACAGGCCAATTCTGTCAGGGTCTTTAATAAAACACACATTGACATGAGACATCTACCTTGTTGACTTTGGTTCTCTAAGGAGGAAAAGGCAGCCTGAGAACAAGGGCCTCGGGGCATCTGAATGCAGCCTTGCTAGTTCCCAAACACCTGTTAGATCCGGTTCCCAAGGTTTGAATTTTAAAAATGTAACTCTTGTATTGTTCCCAAGTCACTCACCTATTAGGTCTTGTTAAATTAAATTGTCACTTTAAAAATAAACTTAAACCACTTTTCCCTGGAGACCCCAGAGCAGTCATTTCTTTCTGTCTTTCTCTTGGGTCCAAGTAAAGACCAGTTTTCCAAAGAATCACTCATTACTATATCTGGTGCCTGCAAAACCCCGTGTTTTGTGTTTCACAGCCTACAGCCTCGGCCAGGTACGGACTAGAAAATTTACACTGTGCAACTGACTAATCAAAGCCTGAGATCATTTATTTATTCCACAAACTAGCACTTTTGGAATAAATAATATAATGAAAGAGGTGGGGTTTGTCACCCAAGGAAACCCTAGGAAGTTATGAGGAAGCTTTAAAGTTTAAAGAGAAAATGTGGGTGACTGGGCAAAGTGAGTGACTTTTGCCCTGAGAAGAGTGTAAACTAGTTGTCCTCGACGTTTTTACATTGAAATGGGTTCAAGAACAGCTTAGGCAAATTCTTGAGTGATGAATGGAGACAATATGGATGGAGAGACAGGCCTCATCTTCCACACAGACACAGCCAGGTTCTGACTCAAGGTTCTTAGTACTTTGCCTAATGTAGAACTTCTGGCTAAGCCATTGTGCTGACCTTTAAGATGTGCATGGAGTAGAGATGGGGTATAATGCAACCCCCACATTATTAACAATCCTGATTCCAACCTAGGAGGTCTTCCAAAACGAATCCTCCATAACATCCTGTTACTAAATACCAAATCCAGGGATTAACCCTATGCAACTGCCCCTCCATCTCTCCACAGTCAGTAGTCACATAGCCTTGAGAATCTCCCAGATCCACTCTAATTGTCCCACTGGTGGATGGGTTTGCCTAGCATTTTCTTGACCTTTCCTATTCTGACTCAGCGTCTTCTACCTGCTTTCCTATTTCTTGCCTGGCAGAAGCCACCACAGTGGCTGCCCTACCGGGCATGCTCAGTGCTTTGGTCCGGCCTTGACTCCCTGACTAGCAGCAGTACTCAACCTGCAGCGCCCGGTCCCTTCAGTGCCCGGTCCCTTTAAATCCATCCGCCTGGTTGCTAGGCAACAGTGCGGCCCGCGCTGGAGCTGCACTGCAGAGGCTCTGCCCCGGGCCAGCCTGGCCGGGTCGCGGTGGCTAGCACTGAACAAGGGGCTGCCGCCTGCCGGTAGTGACTGGCTTCGGGGAAGAGTGGACAGGGCTCTCCAGACCGCACCCGCGCTTCCAGGTATGTCTGTGGAAGGGACATCCCGGGCTCCCCTGGCGCGCCCCTCTTTACCCCCTGACTCGCCCAGCAAGAGGGCGGAAAACCAAGGAAGTCCAGCAGCAGGTTTTTTTTTTCTCTTGAGAGCCCTAGGCTGGAGCTAGCCAGTGTTAGGAAAAAAAAGAAACAGGGCGTGGGAAAGGGGTTGTGGACAGGGAAGTGGGGTCAGGCTTATCCATTCACCCACCAGCTACAGGATCGGGACTGAGGAGGTGAAAAAAGTCACTTGCAGTGGGGTTCTAACATCTCGTTCCCAGCCACCTTCTTTTCCATAGAAGCAAGGATGGCAGGAGTTTCAGTTAACCATTCACAGAGAAAAATCCCCAAACTATGCACACAAAGATACAGCTTTATAGCAAGAATGTGACTCCCATAGTAATAAAGTCTAAGCCTTGGGAACTCAGGTGACTCCGTATCTTTTCTTCAAGAAGGAATAATTTCACACTAATAACAAAGAATTGAGGATCATAACCATACACAGTACTGAGTTTTCAATGGTACTTTGTTTCTCTTTCCATATTGGCCAAACAATAGAAAAGACATTCTGTCCAGGGAAGTGGGCACTTGACCCATATGTTAGAACCCTGAAAGATGAAAGAAAAAAAAAAGCGAGATCATTTCTCTGTGTCGTGTTTTTACAAATTAACTGTACTCTAGGAGGAGGCCTAGGCTCCAGCCCTTTGCTCATGGGGCTCTTGGTAGGCACATTACAATGAGCAAGCTTCTGTCTCCACCACAGGTGGCTTGTCTGTTCAGTTCATGCTACGGGTAAAGAGCTACTCTGTTGACTCGAGTGTGTCAGCACGTTTCTTGCCCCACTTGACATTTGTATTGCCTGAGGCAGGAAGACAGTAGCAGTTGGAAAAATGACTTCTGTCTGGTGTCACATTGCAGATAGACCCACAGACATTCTAGATGTAGCATCTGTGACTTTAATGGACACTTGAGAGAATAGCATGGGTTTGGACATTCTTTAAATTATATTTCCTGTAGGGAGGTGGGGGTGGACTGTTTTTTTCCAGCTCAAGCTGGAGGAGACCAGTGACATCCGGTCTAAGACCTTGGACCTCAGGAAGGGTAAGTACAGTTGTTCTGGCTGTTATCTCATCCTGGGAGTTTAGAAGCTCAGAGTCTTGCCCAACATAAACCTTCAACTTTGTAACCGAATCATCAGTCTTCCCTGTCAGCACACTTTCAAGACAGCCTCATAAACATTCAAAAGAAAAGTGCCCTGAAGACTTGAGCTAAGCCAAATAAACTTCAAGGGAAACATTAAAGCCCTTGCCTTAAAATGTCATCCAGGGAAGTTCGTAAGCTAGAGAGGACAATATGGATTTTCCATTTTCCTTCTTAAAAACAAAACCCTAAAAATAACTCAATTAAAATCGTTGTTACCAGATACCAGTGCGACCATTAATTATTCTTGGCTCCGGGCGTCAGTGCTCACGTATGGTAAAAGAAAAAGGGAATATGACAGATAGGAAGTGGAAAAAATGAATTTACTTAGTTTTGGAGAAAAATTCTCTGCTTTTCCCATAGCCAGTGTTACAGGTTCTAGACACAGCAGGAAGTCTACATATGTAGATTTAGCTGTGAGCCCCAGGTTACTGGGGTTGGGTTACTGGTGTCAGGGATCGGAGTGCTTGACGAGCGCCATTTGCTATTTACCACCTGTGAAGTAGGTTCATTACCACAGTTTTACACCTTAAGAGTCTGCAGCTTCCGGGAAGGCAAGTCTTGAGCAGTTCTTAAAGGTGAGCGCCAGCATAGCTTGCCACAACCTGCACTTAATCCTTTCTCAAGATTTCCTTTTTCCGGCCTGCCCTCAATATTGTCTAGTAAGGTACAAAGATCCGCTTGGGCTGTGCACAGCTCACATGGGTCTTCATTGTGTTATTAAGTGGGTTTTTTTTTTTTTTTTGCAACCTAGTGCAAGAGGGTGGGGAATGAAAAAGGTACCCTCGAGGAACCAGGTCAGAAGTTTCTATTTCGTGCCTGAAAGCAATGGGAATAGGGGGAAAGGTACAACTCTCCTTTACTAATTTTTTTTTTTTGAGACAGAGTCTCACTCGGTAGCCCTGGCTGCCCTTAACTCACTATGTAGACCAGGCTGGCCTCAAACTTCCAGAGATCTGCTTCTTTGAGTGCTGGGATTAAAGGCGTGCACTGCCATGCCCAGCTAAGTAAAATGTTTTCTTTTCCTATTTTGGCTGAGCAGTTTTTTTTTTCCTCTGAGAGTCAAAAGAGTGGAAAGCATCCAAAGATAAAGAGAGGGTGGTTTTTGGGCTAAGGGGGTGGAAGGATTTTGTTCTCATCCAATGATCCTTGGGCAATGACTGAAAGTCAGGACTTCTTTTTTAATAGACTAATTTATTTTATGTGTATGGGTATTTTGCCTGCGTGCACAGATAAGTGCACCGCACACATGTCTGGTGCCATGGATCGCCTGGAGCTGGAGTTACAGACCATTGTGAGCTGCCATGTGGGTGCTGGGAATCGAACTCAGGTCTTCTGCAACAGCAACCAATGCTCTTTAACTGCTGAGCCATCTCTTCAGTCCCGAAAGGCAGCTGTTTAGTTGAGGGAAGCTGGGTGGCTGAGTACTGACAGAAGTTGTTCAACATGGGTCAGGGCATGATCATTACCAAGAGTCACTCCAGTATACTTGGAAGAAGGACCTTTGTGAGGTGGAGAAAAGCTTCTGACATCCTCCCAGAACTGCTTCCCAGTAGCTACCTATCTATGCTTGCTTGGGAAAGCAATTGCATTTACAGAGAGAGATATACCAAGAGAGCTCTAAAAATTTAAAACCAAATTCTAATGTAAATGGGATAACACAATGGGGGGGGGACTATATTGGGATTGTGTCAGGAAATTTCCCAAAGCATGTTTTCAAACACAAATACTTTAGAAAACAAATAAGTTTTCTATGCACCTTAATGGAAGTTTCCTTCCCAGGGCCTGACCTTGAAAATGAAGGAGAGGTGGCTTTATTGATTTCTCCTTTCCCAGTAAACAGTAGCATATCATTTTCTGGAGCTGTGTAAGGATAGATATACTTACGCCTAGTATTTTCAGTACAATGATATATCCAGATAACTTTAATAAGTGACCACGCTTGGCTTAGTCCTCAACATTAATATTATTGTTATTAATTAACTCTCACTTTGTTTCATCAGTGATTCCAAGTTTCAGCCTCTCAAGTAGCCTCTTCTTCCTCCTTGCTGACCTCCTCGCCTTCCTTCTCTTCATTTTGGTTCATCGACGACATCAACACAGATCTTAAGTGCAGAGTTTAACAGAAAGAGAGATGCTTGGGGAACAAATAAGACATATCCCACACATGTTTCTCAAGGAAGATTTATCATTAAGTAGCCAACTGTTTTAAAGAAAAAAAATAAAGCATGAGGCCCGCTGTCCCTTACTGTATAAAACTGCCACCACAAAATAATCACCAGAAGATAAATGGTAATAATTTCAGGTGGGATACTAGCTAGAATTATCAGAAGTCCACTATGAATTCATGCCAGACACAAATGTAGATAACAGTTATATAATATAGCAGTATAGTCCCAAGGCCTTCCAGGGAATAATTTTTGTAGAAGAACTCTGTTATTTTTGTCCTGACTTTATTTTTTTTCCTGTCTGTGTTCTGACTGGCTTCTTTAAATTGCTCATTTCTCTTGGGTCTCCTTCAGTCCTTCAAGATTCAATGCAGAGTTGAGTAGACACAAGAACAAATGTGCGCTCTGCCCAGGTGAAAGGGCATGTTTATACTTTCAGTAATGGTTTCCCTTCTGCTGAGGCAAATTACCTAGTGAAGCTGATTGAGGAAAAAATGGCTGCTGGGCCAACGTGGAGGGGTGTCATTTTTAAAGCATATTTCTTGTCCTTGCTCCAAATCCTCATGCCATGCTTGTTGTGTAGTAAAAACAAACAGCACAGAAGAAGGTGCTACGGTGTTCAGCCCCATTTGGGGTTTTGCCACGCTCTAACTAAATGTGGGAACAAGTCCTTAAAGGCTGTCTTACCAATGAAAGAGAAAAGGGAGCATCTCAGAGACCCTGTGACCCCGCCTGTGGGAGCCTGGAGAGAGGAATGCCAAGGAGCCTTTCAGACCTTTCTTTTCTCCCCTCCCCCATTCAGCTTTTCTCTCTCCTCTTGTGTCTCCTTAAAGATAACCTAAGCTCTGCAAACAAAGGAATCCGTTCTTTCTGTCTTGTGGAATGACTCCTAGCAGATGAAGAAAGGGGGTTTTCAGAACAAGCACTGACCTGAGAGACAGGATCTCAGTTTTATCACTAAAGGCTACGTGGCCTTTCTCAAGTCGCTCAATTACTCTGAGCTCAGTTATTTAATCAATGGACTCCTCTGGGTTCTTGAATAAAGAACTGGATTTCTAGGATTCATTGAAAGGGACATCCTTCCAGATACTCAGGACATTATCTAGAGGTATGGTGAAGAAAGATAGAGTAAACATGCAAAAAGTTTTAGGTGTGTATGCACCCAAGGAACAACATTAAAATTATTAATGAGGAATTTTCTACGGTAACTTCTAGCTGTACCCAGAAGTTTCTCTTAGATGTTTCGCTGCTAGTGTGTCAAAATATAAGGTGAGTGGCCTCACCTTAACTGTGCAGTGTTCATCTCTTTCCTGATCAATCCCAATAATGTTTTGTTTTTTCATCCAGAATTAGGTAAAATCAGTCTGTCAATCATCTCGCTGCCCTTGCTATCATTACAAGCTTCAAAAAAAATTTTTTTGTCTTAACAGAATTCTCTGGTAAAATTTTGCTTTCTGAAGAGATGTGGCTCACAGATTCACACCACTCTCTCTTCTCCTGTATCAGCTCCTTCCACTGATGGTTGTTGTGGCTACCTTGACTTGCTTGTGTTCCTATTTCTAAAAAAGGAGAGATGCCAGGATTATAACCATCATTCCTTCCCGGGACAGGCATGTCATAGATTGTTCTGCATTGTGACTAAAAGAATTTTTTAAAAAGCCAGAAAAGACTATTTCTAGAGAAAAAACATGATTCTGGCAAATGTACACCATGAATTTCTTGTTTGAGTTTGCCAATAAGGTCTGAGAATGGAAACCAGGATTTGTTGTTACACAGTAAATACACCCTGTCACTGAGGTACTATCCAGCCCTGATTAGCTACTTTTTTTGCCTTATTTGTTGTTTGAGGTGTAAGGGAGTGCCTCATGAAGGCCAGGATGTTCTCAAACTTCATTAGTAGTAGCCAAGACTGGCCTTGAACTCCTGATCCTCCTGCCTCCACCTTTCCCCAGTGCTGGAATTCTAAAGCATGTGTTTGTTCCACACCGGCAGGAACTGCCCTGTAAAAATCCTATACTTAGAGTTTGCATAAGAAAAACACTTTTAATAGCATTTTCAACTGTTGACATGACATCTCACTATAAAATTGACTCAAAACAGAGAGAATTCCGTACACTTGGCAGTGTTTTCTAAAGGCGAAGCCTAAGACTGGAATAGCAGGAATTCATAGGTCAAGGCAGAAGGGCATTTGGCAGAGTTAGTCATGAGGAAGTCTGCCCGGTACACGTTAGCAGAAGTAGCTCACGTTGCATCAAGCCTTGAAGTTTCTTTTTGGGCACTTTAAAGAATGAACAAACAGTAGTTCTACCTGAGAAAATTAGGAAAAAAAAAAAGGTCAGACATATCCAAGGCAAAGGTATTTTAACAATATTTGCCTAGAAATTCCAAAAGAACCTTTTTAAAAATTATTTAAAGCACTGTGTTTTCTCACATACAGTTGCCTTCTCATAAGATTGTCTACAAAGAATAACTATATGTGTTCACTTACTGATTCTATTTCATGTGATGGAAGAATTTTAGAGGTTGCAGGTGTTTGTCAAATTTAGCTATGTTCGCCCTTTTCATTTATAAGCAAGGTACAGGAGGAAGCCCAAGTTAGTTTGAGGAGAGCTGGGTTTAACATATTTGGGCAGTTTTGGGGGTGGGGGGACAAATCAGTATTCTTAGTCCTAGTACCCATGGGCTACCCATGGAGATAATTTGGCTTGGTTTTAAATTTTGTTTTTTAGGAAATTCAACAGGTGCCCAGGAAAATGGATGCTAGAAGAAAGCATTGGAAAGACAATACGTTCACTCCTTTTTTAAATGAGCACGGTTTTCAGGAAGAGGCTGCTCCACCTCGGTCGTTCTCTGAACAGCCATCTGCAGACAAACCCAAGAAGATGGGGAGAATTTCTAACTTTTCCATTAGGAACATTCAAGAAGAAAATAAATTTAAGAGGAAAGAAAATTCTTCCCAGATAGCGGAAAGAGAACAAGATCCAAATTTAAGAGAGAGAAGGATGAACATGTCAAAGAATGAAGCAAATACCAATTCTGCCTTCTGGGACTTGCTTAATTTGGATGATGCAAGGAAGGAAAGTTCTCACAGAAGGGAGAGCGCCTCTGCGTGGAGCAAGAAGGAATTGCCGGCTGCCACACAAGTCACCAGGAAGAAATGGAGGGAAGCAATGCCTCCAAAACTCCGCCTGCACCTTCTGAATGAAGAGCTGGGAGAACTTAGCCTGAAATGCCGGGAGATAGAACAGGACTTTGAAAACGCCGAAAAAGAACTTTTGAATTCTAGAAAGGAAGCCTCAATGAAAGCTGTCAATTTTCAAGAACCAGGGACCGCTGCTTCCAAGAAAGACTGCGAACTGCAAGCTTTAAAAAACGACCTGTCTGAAAAAGCGACAAACGTAAAAAACTTAACTGAAGAGCTCCAGCAAGCCAAAGAAGTAATGTACAAGTTGAATCTAGAGAACAGAAACTTGAAAGACGCTGTCAGGAAACTGAAGCATCAAACTGAACTAAATGCTGCGCTCCTCAGAGAAGAAATGAAGTTGTTTTACGAGCTGGAGATGGAAAAGATCCGCTTGGAGCTGGGTGCCATCAAGAATGAGCTGAGAATCGAGAAGACCCTGAGGGCGAAGAACAGCAGAGCTCTGGAGCTCCTCGGAAGACACGTTGCTTCAGTGGTAAGGTCATCAAATTCCGCTGACCACTTTACTGGGAATGTTTTTTAAACTTAAAAAAACAAAAGCCTTTCACTGGGAACGCTATTGAGCCAAATCAATGTTTATCGTACTATATATATATATATATATATATTTGTGTACTGCTAAAATGTATTTGAAAGCTTGTAATCTTTACTTCTGGTGAATCAGAACACCTATCAATTATCCAGATATTGACTTCAAAGCATTTGTTTCTCTTTCTGATGAAGTCATTGTGAGATTCTGAATGAAAAGTTTTATATGGGAGATATATATATATATTCACTAAAATGAAGCAACAACAACAGCAACCACCCCCCAAACTGATTCACTGGCTCATAGATGAGTCTGAATCGGCAGCACTGTGTGATGTTGTTAGCCGTGACCTTGGCGCATCAATGTTCTCGCATCTGTGGTAATCAACGTGAACAATAAAAATCTTGTTTACATATATAAACATAAAATATGCCTGTGATTCTTGAAACAAACAAACAAACAAACAAACACATATGCCTGTGAATCTTTTACTTGCCCAGTCAAACTCAGCAGGACAAAAGTGTATCTGCTTTCTTTGGGGTCTAACCTTAATTAGGCACATGTAAACATCTCGGGAACACAATCTCCACTGCTGATTTCCTCCTGCTTTCTCCTCGGACTTGGACTACAAGATGATTTAGAGTCATTGTTCTGACCTTTGCTAGAAGCCAGGCCTCTGTCAGCCATGGCTTTTGCACTTTCTTACGTTGGCCAGCAAGGGGCGTTTTGTTTACGCAGTTCTTCTGAAGTTCAGCCTGGGGGAGTTGTCTAAGCTCCTTCTCTGGCTTTCAGCACTGAGAGGACTGCTGCAAAAGGTATTGCAGGTCACCTAGACACGCTTTTAGTGTGCTGGCTTGGTTCAGGTCATCAGCCACCCCTGTAAGAGGCTCAGAAAATGATAATTTGCTTTGTATTTACAAAAAGTAAAAATGTGCTGCCCCTGTCCTTTGGTGGAAGTGATGGCCCAGTTGATTCTTTGCATTTGTGGGTGTTGACCATTAAGATTTCTGGTAATCAGACACTTGCTCGAATGGCATGTTTTTGAGATTATAATAAATTACATCATTTTTCCTGCCCCTTTCCTCCCTCTAAACCTACTATTATGCCCTCCTTGCTCTCTGATTCATGCTCCCCTTTTCTCATTAATTGTTATTACCTACACATGTGAATATATACACATGGCCATTCCTAAATATAACCTGCTTAGTCTGTATAATGCTACTTGTAGGTATGTCTTCGTAGCTGAGCATTTGGTATTGAACAACCAATTTGTGTGTGCTTCCCAAGGGAAGACTGCTTCTTCTACTTTGAGCATTTCTTAGTTTCCTGTAGCTCTTTGAGGAGAGTTGAGATATTGTGGGCGGTCCCCTGTCCATTTTAGCATATCTATTCCCATTGTCCTTGTCCGGGTCTTGTTTAGGCAGTCCTGTTGCTGAGGCTTTATGGGTGTGGCTTCTGATTTTACTAGAAGACCCAAGCTCACAGGAAACTCTAACCCTCTGGCTCTTACAATCTTTCTGCCCTCTCTTCCAAAATGTTTCCTGAGCCTTGGGTGCAAGAGTTGTTTTATAGATGGAGCCATTGGGACTGGGCTCCATAACTGCATTTTTGTGAGGACTCTGTTCTTTCTTTGGAAGGGTATCTAGTGCTTTTAGCCTCAGAGCCATTTCTCTAGCCCCTTGTCGGGGTACTTTTTAGCCCAATGAATCAAATGTAATCACAGACTATGAGAGTGGAAAGCAGTCATGAGGGTGGGAAAATTCTCCAAATTAGGAGTCAGGATACTTTGATTTCTAACACTTGTTTCTCATTGACTATTATTTTTTTCTAGATCTTAAAACCCTCATTTATAAAATGAAATAGCAGATCTATCATAAAAATGCTCTTCAGACCCTAGCGTGGTAATATGGGCCTATAGTTCCATCACTCCAGAGGCAAGAGCTGAAGGATCATTGGAGCCTAGAGATACAAGGCAGGCCTGAGCAATATATAGTAAGACTCTCATCATTGAACAACAAAACCATTCTGTTTGGTATTTAGGTAGTGACTTCAACTTAATGATTTTTGTTTGAAAGTGTGACTAAAGGTCAAATTGTTCTGGCATCAGGTACATTCAACTCTAATATTTTGGGGTACCTGTACCACACACCTGCCTTTCCTAAGAAGTATATGCAGGCTTGCATTTCAACATCTCCAAATTCTGTCCCAGTAAGTGCGTGGAGTGAATAAAGGAGGATGTTTTTCTTTTCTCTTATTTCTTCTTTATCCATTAAGACCAGGGAAGGTAATGGATGGAAGCAAACTAAGCTGACCTGAAGACTAAGCAAGGTTGCCTGGCCAGGGGAGACTGGCTCCAGTTGGAACTGTTAAAGGTCGGTGCTTTCTCTCTTTGCCCTGGTAGATTTCATACAGGTACCAGTAGTTTGCTTCAAAGAAACGATAGTGTTTGGGGTTTTAGTGGTCACATTGGCTTCACACCAAGGCTCTACCCACAAATGGAAAGTACGATCTCTCTGCCTTATTTGAATCTATTTATTCTTCAACACACCTTTCAAGATTGTTAATTTGTCTTTGCCTCATAAAGGTGCTCATTCCTTAATGATAGCATGCTAAGCTGTCACGCAGTGCTATAGCACCAAGATCAATCATTCAATATAATTCTGGTTTTGTGTATGTAGTGTTGGGAATCAAACCCAGGGTCTTTTTTTTAAAGACTTATTTATTTATTTTATGTATGTGAGTACACTGTCACTATCTTCAGACACACCAGAAGAGGGCATTGGATCCCATTACAGATGGTTGTGAGCTACCATGTGGTTGCTGGGAGATGAACTCAGGACCTCTGGAGGAGCAGTCAGTGCTCTTAACCGCTGAGCCATCTCTCCAGCCCCCAAACCCAGGATCTTATTTATGCTAGGATAGGCAAACTATCACTGAGTTATACTCACACCCTTAATGTTTAGCCCTTGTCGATGGAAAACTCCAAATCTTCATACCTTATCCTTCCAATTGCTAGGATTACAAATGTTTGCCACCAAACCTGGACCTAATTCCATTTTGTTTTGTTTTGAGACAAGATCTCTCGTATTCCTGGATAGCTTGGATCTCTCTCTATAGCCTAAGATGACCTTGAACTTCTGATTATTCTACCTTCGTCTCTCATGGCTGGGATAATAGGAGTATCCCACCACAACATATTTTAATGTAGTGCTGAGGATGGAACGCAGAGCTTACTTAGTGCATGCCCAATAATCACTTTACCAAAGGAGTCACATCCTCAGTCATCTAATTCCTGTTTTTAAAAAAGATTTATTTATTTATTTGTGTGTGTGTGTGTGTGTGTGTGTGTGTGTGTGTGTGTGAATGCTTGGCCTGCATGTATGTCTGTGTACCACCTTTGTGCCTGGTGCCTGAGGACATCAGAAGAGATTGCATTGGATCCTCAGGAACTGGAGTTATAGGTGGTTGTGCGCCACTATATGGGAGCTTGGAGTTGAACTCAGGTTCTGTACATAAACAACTTAATTCTCTGGTCCCTGTCTCTGTTTTGTTGTTGTTGTTGGTTTTGTTTTTATTTTGATAAAAACCTTTTACTCCAGGAGGGTGTCAGTCTGTCAGTTATGTCTACAGCAAGTATATTTTGTTTTCCATGAAGATGTCTATGCACTTGAAGGAGTAGAAAAGAATTGTGGTGGACAGAGGTCTAGAGAAGATAGATACATAGTTTAGCCCAGCTTTGGGGTCAGGAAATTTTATTTCCAGGATGGTCCTGGAATATAAATTCCTGGTGAGACCATCTCAGATGCTGAGATTCAGAAAGGCTTGCTGATATTTAAAGGCTCTATGGAAAGCCTAGGTCCTGCGCCTAACCAGATAGACAATGAGCAATACCCATTCCATTACCTGTTCCATTACCAGTTCCATTACCCGTTCCAGGGAGTCAAGGAGAAAAAGAAGCCAAGGTCGCTGAGCTGATAGTTTAAAGCTGAAACATAATCAACATTAAAATAAAAACAGGGTTGAAAAAAAACCTAGGAGAAAGCTCAGAAATTAAATGTTCTTCATGTTCAGGCAGAAATAACAGTGGGTTGAATTGTCATAAAAAAAAAATCAAGAGTCTGGATGAGCACAAATTTTCTGAATCCATCCATTTCTGTAATCATCTTGCTTCTTGGATTTCATGAGTCTCCCAGAGTTGAATAAAATAGTTCATCATAATAATTTCTGATAAATTGAAGGTGAACTATACAAGTATTTTTAAATGAGGGTGGCACATTAGATTACTCATCCCTTGAATTCGTTCAGTGAACAATTTGAAATCACCATGAAGAACCACAAAGTACCACCAAGACCTCTTAAATTCTTCCCTCAAGAAGCCTGGGTGGTTAGTATTATTGGAATGTCTTTCACCTTAGGCTCCAGTTTCTCCAAATTTTGCTGAGTCCTTATTATCATAGTTCATTACTAATTATCAAAATGTTTTATTTGTGTATGTGGTGTGTGCATATGTGTGTGCATGCTTGTGGAGGCCACAGGCTAACATCAGCTGTCTTCTTCTATCAGTCTCCACTTCTTTTTTCAGAGTATATACCTAGTACTAGCCCTACCGTGTTGCAGAATGTAAGCTGGTTTGGTTTGGTTTGGTTTGGTTTGGTTTGGTTTGGTTTGGTTTGGTTTGGTTTGGTTTGGTTTGGTTTGGTTTTGGAGACAGGGTTTCTCAGTGTAGCTTTGTCTGTTTTACAACTCCCTCTGTAGACCAGGCTGGCCTCAAATCCACAGAGATCTGCCTGCCTTTTCCTCCCAAGTGCTGGGGTTAAAGTCATGCTTCACCATTCCCAGCTCTAATCTATCTGTTTTGAGACGGGGTCTCCCACTGACTGGGGAGCTCCTCAATTGACTAGTCTGAGTGGCCACTGAGCCTCTGGATTCCTACTGTCTCAGCCTCTCAGCGCTTGCTTGCTCACAAGCATCCACTATCAGGGCCAACTTTTTCTTGGGCACTGGGGCTCCAAACTCAGACCCTCGCACTTGCACAAGTGCTCCACCCACTGAGCCTTTGTTGCAGCTCCCATGATTCATGTCTGCCAATGCAAGGCTTTAAAAAACAGTCAACATTCCTGAATTTAGGATACATCTTCAAATTAACGGTATGTCTTGCTACACTTAGTATTTTTTTAAGTAATTTTTGAAATACTGTTATATCTCGCATTCAGTGTAGTTTCAGATATAGTGAAATATGAAATGTGCTAGATTGTGGACATGGGAATCAAAGGATTTATGAATAAAACTGGACTCTCTGACTTCATGAACCATATTTTCACAATTAACCAAAACAAAGTGCTAAGAGCTGTGGTAGTGATGTTACTATAGAGTAGAGTTACAGCATACAGGGCATAGATGAGCTCTGGTCCTGAGGCTAAGAATGAGATCAGAGAGGAGGTGGCACTAAGGACTCGCCCATGGGGCAGGAGGCAGAGCCACTTCTGAAATGTGAATGGAGGAGGTCTATTCTGCCTCAAAGAGTACTCTTCCCAGCAGTGAATTAATAGGTCTTGTATGTTGTGTACTGCTGAGTTTTTAAGTCCCATTTAAGCGTCTACTCTGGAAACCTACTGTGTCTTCCAACGCCTGCTCCTTTTCTGCTAGATCAAAGCATGATGTTCTCAGGACATAAACCTCAGGCTCCAGATAAGAAAGGCTGAGAAATAACTCTGAACACACGATCAGACCTTTGGTAGCCACTCCCTTAGTTTTGGAAACGATATGCTTAAGAAACATCAGTCATAGTATCAAGCAAACTTCATTGTGAGCAGTCCAGCTTCAAAGGCAGGTATAAAAGAGAAACACTACCACATTGGTGTCGCTCTCCAAAGAAGCACCAGAGACTGAGTGTGAAGGCATGCATTACCCCCTGTGTGAACTTGGGAACTCAGGTTGCTCATCCTATAAGATAGGATCAATAGTGTTGGGACGATAAGCAGAGATCACAAAGAAACAGTACAAGTCCCCTTTGTTGTCAACGCTATGATATTAACTGACAGTGGAGAGTTAGCCAAGCATCTCTCTCTTCCTTGATGTACTTATGCTCCCTCCAATTGCATTCTCTGGAGACTGTATCACTCATCATATGGGTATCAGTGGTATATATGTATGTTTGCAGAGGTGGCTCAAGTGACAGGGAGGATATTTTGAGCTTATTACTACATGAGCCCTTAATCTAGAGTGATGACCCTGCTGGATGGCCTCTCTGGCCTCAGGAGGTATCCTGCAATGAAACTTTCTAGAGTCAGAAACTACCCAGCCCCTAGTGAAGGCTGTATAAGGTTGGCTCTGGCCCTAGTAAGCGGAGTACCAGAAAAGGGAAGAAACTTCTGCTTTGGTTCTCCAGTATGTAAAAACCCATCTGAGGAAATGGAATAGAAGCAAGAGAGGTTATTAGAGTATTTTCTGTTTACCCTTAGAAATGTGAGCTTTACAGCTGAAGATCTACTACTAGGCTGCATTCAGACCAGAATAAATCATTGTCTTCCTATTTGTACTCAAAAGACACTAGCACTTTAGCTAGACATGTACTGTAATGCACCCTCATTCCCATACTGAGTACCAATAGGATGTCTACCTGCTTCAGAAGTCAAAACTACAGTTGTAGTGTCCTAAGTCTTCTCTCTGTTTCTCTGTGTGTGTGTGTGTCTCTCTCTCTGTCTCTCTGTCTGTCTCTCTGTCTGTCTCTGACTCTCTCTCTCTCTCCCTCTCTCTCTCTCCCTCTCTCTCTCTCTCTTTCTCTCTCTCTCTCTCCCCACACACACATACACACACTCACACACACACACACACACACCCCTACACCTTGAATTGTATTCAGTCTTTTGATTTTCACTATATTTCACTGGGCTCATGTTGTCACTTCCTGGGAGACTAGACGTGGAAGTTGATATTGCCAACTTGACGAGATCTAGACTCACCTGGCAGACTAATCTCTTGGCATATCTCTGAGGGCAGTTCTAGATTAGGTCAAGTGAGGTGGGGAATCTATTCTGAATGTGGGTGGCATCATTTCATGGGCTGGAGTCCTGAACAGAAGAAAGGAGAGAAAATGAGCTTCGTAACAGCGTTCATCTCGCTCTGCTTCCTGACTGTGACTGTGACGTGATCTGCTTTCTGCTCCTGACACCATACTTTCTCTGCCATGATAGACTGTCTCTACCCTTGAATGGCAAGCCAAATAAACCCTTCCTTCCTCAGGTTGCTTTTGTTGGATAACTAGTACATTGAGTTTACACCTGCTTCTCTCATTGTACTGTTATCTCTGAAGCATTTCCTTTGCATTTCAGACCATGCCCATTGACAGTAAACCAGGTACACAACAGTGGAAAACCAGAAAGATTCTTTTTATATCACTAAGACCTTTGGCTACATTTGAACAAATGGGTAGAGCCATTTGTTACAAAATTTTATTATATGTGCTATAGGATAGTGTCCCTGACTTGAAATGGCTGTTGTCCTTTACAACTCTGACCAGTTGTGATTACCTGCAAAAGACCTGTACATGATTGGGTCCATTAACTCTCCTTCGTGAGGCCCTGATTGTCTCCAAGGATTTAAAAACAGTTATTACTTCCTTGGAGACAAAGACATTTTCTTTAGTGATATAACCAGCAATAAGTTATCCCCGTTTTATAAGTAACCAACCCCTCACCTATGCTATTATAAGCAACTCAGTCAAAATCATTGGTTCACCCAGCTATGCATAGGTGGGATAATTTCTTTCTTTCTGTTGTTGGTTTGCTACCTGGGTAAGTAGTCATTTCTTCATGTCTTCTCAGAAAAAGTTCACACACAACAGCATGTCACACAATTCCATAGAGACAGACTTGTGTGGAATGCACTGGTTAGTGTTCAGATGAGGAAACTGGCCTCAGAGATGACGGATGATGTAATCAATATCACACGAGTACTAAATGGTGGATCTAGGAATCAAACCCAGCAGCCTGTCACATTCATTACATAGACATATAACTTCAGGAGCCAATTTCAGTCATCCTAAAAGTTCACTTTCTTAAAGACAAGCTGGTTTAATGTTGTAACCTGAACACTACTTGAGTTACCCATTTCATAAATGGCTGAGTTAAGCAGTGTGGATGCGTGTGTGTGTGTGTGTGGGGGGGGGAAGGATGACTCACTAAGTCTACATGAAGCAGACAGCATTCTGTTCTGTGGTAATGAACTATGATAATAACAACTGAAATATGAAGCCAAATTGACAGCTCTGTAAGTTTAGTTCCAGCATTGGCAGAAAAAAAAAAACCAAAACAACAAAACAAAACAAAATCCACAACCAACCAGGACTCTGGTGAGTTTTAATTGTACTGTTGGAGGTCTCAATATTTTACCATTCAAAATGATTTGTTATTTTTTTTCATACACTATTTACTTTCTTCTCTTGGAATCTTTCCTTTCTAAAGTGTTATCATTGAAAGCTAATTAACTTTTGAGAAAAAAAAATCAAAACAACGCCATGAAGATCCCTGCTGCTAAGAATGTGTTAATTAATTATATAAAGGATTTACATATTTTCCCCTCTCTTTCTTTGACTTCCTGGTTGATTTTTCAGTTACAAAAAAAGGAAATCATATCTTGTTCCTTCTTTAATATTTTTATGATTTTATTTTATTTGCAGTTATGTGTATGTGTGTGCATGGTTTGGGTAGATTCAAGAAAAGGGCATTGTATCCCCTGGACCTGGACTTGCAGGCTGTCGTGAGTTAAATGGCAGGGGTCCTGGGAACAGAAGTGAGATCATTTGCAGGAACAGCAAGCATGCAAAACCACTGTGTTGTCTCTGCCGCCTTGGAAGTGATTCCGGAAAAAGATCTCTAGGATCTTTTTATTAAAACAACTTCAATTATATTGCATGATGTTTTCTTTCAAATCTACAAATTTATCTGAGATTGTACAAAAGCAACATCTCTCCTTCATATATTGAAGTAGACCAAAAATCTGGAGAGCTGATTTTGACATTTATAAATGTGAATTATGTCAGGAAAGACCCTAAAGGGCATGTCTGGTTCTGAGATAGTCAACTTTTCAAAATATGTGATATGCTTTTATGTGGTTGTAACAAGTACAAAACTATATCTTCACGAATCATAAGGACTTAGCCTTCCTCCATAAACATGGTTATCTTAAAAATATTCCCTTTGGTTATATGTTTAATAAATCAACTTCAGGAGCTATGGAGACAGTACAGAGCACCCAGGTTCAGTTCCCAGCATCCACATAGTGGTTCACAACCAGCCATAATTTCAGTTCCAGGAAGTCCAGTGCCTTTTTTGGCCTCCAAAGGTACCAGGCATGCATGTAGTTCACATACATACATGCAGGCAAAACATCCATGCAGATATAAAATAAACTGCGGCAAGGAAATGGGCTTTAATTCATCTGCTTGAGCCAGAGAGAGGTTGGAGACTATGAGAAGCATGATATGTGGCACTCTGTCCAGTTGAGTCCACTGGTTGGGGACATTAAGATAGAGCTGGGGAGCCAGGTGTTCATTTAGGGATCAACAGTCATGAGTGAAAAAGGGAGGAAGCAAGATTGGACAGAGAGAAATGGGAAATTTGGGAAACTTGTACATGAGGCTAACAGAGTCTCAGCTACCCCAGCAACGACATGGGTGGAGATGGCTGGACCTTTATGGTCCTGCCTCACTCAATCACAAGATGCAGGATTCTTCTGAAAGGATATGAGTTGGTATTGAGTGGCTTGCTTCAGATAAGGCAAAGCAGGAGGTCATCGAAGACTAGATCCATGTGTGGACTCGCCTCCCACCGCTGCAACTAGCCCTTCCTTGAAGCTCACGCTTGGTAAGCACTTGCGCATTGTTCCTTCTAGATTCCTTCAGGCCTCTCTCCCACGTGAGTGAGATTCCTGTAGGAACTCAGGCCCCACTTGTACACTGATCTCAGAAATGCAATCGAAACTTTTCCTGTCTCTTCTATTTATTTTAGGACGCTCTTGCCCATTGTCACTGCCCTCTGCTGGCTTTGTTAGCTTCCTAGCTGGCCTGACCCAAACTCTCATTGTGAAGGGAGTCAGTCAACCCACCTGATCATTATTTCCTACTCTGTTGGGGCTGCTGTGATGATCTACTAATAATCACAATTGGGCCCAAGAGTGCCAAGTTAGGTTCAAGTAGGACACACATTTTCATATATTTCTCCCTCTTCCACTAGTAGGACAGCAGCCACACATTCCTGATAACCAAGATAAAGTACCCCTGCTCAGTCAGTGGCCCCTCTTTTGGTCTGGAGACTCAAGGATCTCAAGGTCCCTTGGCAGTGGGTGGCATCACCTATAACAGGGCTCTTGATATAGGCCTGAAACAGACACATCCGCTTTGGAGACCAGGTCCTGTGGCTCTGTACAGTGATGAGGAATCTTAGTTAGGGTTTCTGTTGCTGTGAACAGACACCATGACCAAGGCAACTCTTATAAGAACAACATTTAATTGAGGCTGGTTTACAGGTTCAGAGGTTTAGTTCATTATCAGCATGGCAGGAAGCATGATAGCATCCAGGCAGACATTGGTGCTGGAGAAGGAGCTGAGAGTTCTACATCTTGATCTGAAGGCACCCAGAAGCCTCTCTCTTCTACACTGGGCAGAGCTTGAGCACTAGGAGCCCCCGAAAGCCCACATACACAGTGACATACTTCCTCCAACAAGGCCACACCTATTCTAACAAGGCCACACTTTAATAGTGCCACTTCCCATGGGCCACATATATTCAAACCACCACAGGGAGATTTCTTTGCTAGCTCATAGCTAGGCTCAAGGCTAAGGTTCCTATAATAACAGCAACAAATAAAAAAAGATTAACAAGAAAAGGCATATAAACTTATTTAATATAAGATTCCTGTGGCCCAGGAGCTTTCCAAAATGTTGCCAAGAAACAGGGAAGCTCATATATTTTTATGCTTAAGTTGGAAGAAGTGTAAACAGTCATGGGGAAATACAATTGGAAGGCAAATGGGTATAATAGTAAAAGGCTGCCGAGGATGGATGCAGTCTCCTTATTTGTACCGAATCTTCTGTGTCCTTTAAAGATAAGAGCAGTCTCTTCCTCCATATACAAGGAGAGTACCCCAGGAATGAGGACTTGATGACCTCCTTCAGATGAAGAAGTGAAGGGAAGGTGACAGTGGTCACTGTCCATCTTCAGCTTGCACACTCATACTGATCTAACCTTTCCATAGTGTAAGGTTTCCCATCTTACAGTTAATACCACAGTCCCCAAGAGCAATAAGCATGAGCAGAAGGAAGGAGAGTATTACAACAGTGGTGCATGTCATGAAGGTCTAGGCTATGTGGTTTTGTGGTTTTTTTTCAAGCCCTCTACTCTTGCTCATAGTCACTATTGACCAGCTCACTCTCATCTACTGGTGGGGTATTAATAGATCCACCCAACTTTGCCATTGAGTGGCTCTGAGAAAACTCAGCTCATGACAGTGCCTGTGACTGCCTGGACTTGCTGCAAAGCCCTCTGTGGTTCTGGGCCTAGATACTACAATTTTCCTTTTTACTTGGTTGAAGAGATGAGGCAGAGTTCACACAAATGAAATGTGTTGCCTCTGACACCCAGCGATGCTCACCTTATGCTGTTATTTGTAGCAGAAGGTACAATGTGCAAAAATCTGACCATTTTTGAGGGAATGCCCCAGAATGGCCCTGAGCACTAGACTGCTATAATTGTTTGGGACTCCTAAGCCTCCAAAATTTCCTGGAATTTATCACCCACACTCCAAAGTACATAGATATATGTTCTAAAATGTAGCATGCTACCTACCTTTTACTCATCTAGTGGGATCATCAGAACATCATCAATGTAATAGTTTAATATATTTTACAGCATATATAGACAGTAGTGGCTTCTTCAGACTAAATAAGAAAATGAACTGGATGGCTAACCTTGAGGCAAAACTGTAAATACATACTCTATTCTATTCCACTAAAATGACAACTTTTCTCTTTTTCCATGTATCCCAGACTAGCCTCCAACTCAGTATATGGCTGAGAATGATTTTGAACTCCTGATCCTCCTGAGGCTACCTACCTTATCCAAGTGCACTGTCATACCTGGTTTTATGTGATACTGTGGGTTTAACCTAGGGTTTCTTGCATGATAAGCAAGACTCATCTATCTATCTACTTTTTTTTTTTGAGACAAGATCTCCTTATATAGCCAAGCTGGCTCAGGATGGTTTTAAAGTTGCACTGATATTCCTGCATTGGCCTCCTGGAGGCTGGGATTATAGTCATGCACCACCACACAAGAATTGACTGATTGAGACATGATCTCTCTATGTAGCCTAGGCTAACCCAGAATTTCTCAATGAAATTGTAGGTAGTAGCCACCAAATCCAAATCAATGCCCACACAACATGGATTTACAACCATCCTAATCTATTCTCATGATGATACAACATCTAGTAGAGCCTGTATTTGCAGATATGCCTATGGTAGCAACAGCTGCTGTGGGACTGCGTAAGGGTATCCTGGGTCATGGTTGAGCAGGTGCCTAGAACCCCGAGACTCTGCATGAGACTCTGCGTGAGAATCGGCAGGAGTTCAGCGCCCTCCAGAATCCAGTGTCCTGAAAAGCAGTCATGTCTTCATAAAATTATATTGTTCAGTCACATAGACCAGACTATAGGCCTCAGGCCCTAGGGATTTACATACTAATGAAGGCCAGAGGGCAGAGCAAATTAAGCATTCCTCCCCCAGATCCTCCCCCAATACTCCCCCTTTCTCCTTCCCTATATAACTCGGGACTGCCCTGAGTTCTGGGGGGTACGCCTAGATCCATCCACCATCCACCATGACAATAAACCTTTCTGGAACCAAGGACTTCCTCGTGTCATTGGGGCCTGTCGTCGCCAAGGCCTCCAGGCCGCTGGAACCATAGGATTCCTCCCGAATGTGGGACCCACCACGGAGGTGGAAGCCCCTCCGGGCCCCCACCACTGAGGCGGTCTCTAAATTTTCCCCACAAGCTGCTACTTGATCAATCTTACAGGAGCCTTCAGTCATCTTTCAGGATCCGTCTAGCTTTTGTAGACATAAGACTTGGAAATTCCATGGAGATATGATGCCAATTACCACCCCTACATCTTCTATATCCTTAAAGATAACACTGATCTGGACATATACCTGCCCTAGGGAATGTGATAATTTACTGTCTCAGCCAAAGGTGGTAGTGCTTTAGTGACAGAGACTTCAATGTGATCTTCTCCACTGCCACAAATATTAACTCACTAGCAAAATCACAAAATTCTTATGACAACCATCTATTCCCATTCTCACATTTGGCATTAATGAGCACTTATGAATACATATCTCCAAATAGGCCCCAAATTATTCATGTATTCGCTTTATTCAGTGAAAAGTTCCCCGAATAAATGACCAAAAGCATATTTGCAGAAGAAAACAGGAGACTCTTTTCTCTTAGGAACCTAATCTCATCTGCTTGCTCTGATCTGCAAAGTGGCTCAGATCCAGAAAATACATAAAAGGTCATAATTGTTTACTGAAGTGTCTGCCCTGGGCTTTCCAGATGTTTTCTGCTGTAACAAGCTAATAATCCAATAAATTAAGCCTCAAGGGATAGCATGCTGTTTTAACCGTCATTTCCAGAATTCTCTTGAGTAGGGCTCACTTTGGCATCTCCATAAACTTAACTTTACTCTTATCATTGCGAGCTCCTGGTCCCTGGATCATAAGCTCCATTGCCTCCCTTCTCATTGGGATGGTATTACAAAGTTAAAAGCAAGTTAGGTTTAACAGACTAAGTAATCCTTTTATTTGAATGGTTCCTACCTGAGAATTCTCCATCCACTAGTGTGTGCAGAGACAGACAACATTTATCTGATGGTTTGACCATTGGTTTCATTTAGAAATCACATTAAGAGTGTACACTCTTAATAATCCAGGAAAAGTACAAGTCAGCATATCCTGCAAAACACTGTAATGGAATATGGAGCTGCCCTCATTCTCATTCATATTCTTTCTTCCCAATAATTCTGGACTTCAAAAGGCAATTTCAGTCCAGTGTGAAGAAACCTTATCCTTAAGCGCTTGCTTCAAAGGGTCCCCTCTGAAGGCTGGGATTTAAGTACTTTCTCCTTTCCTACAAAACCACACATTCACTGCCTTTCAGAATATGCATATTAACTAATATTTGTGGAATGACTGAGTGTATAAATGAATATTTTTGAGGGAGGGTCTCACTCTGTAGCCCAAGCTGACCTTAAACTCACAGTGATCCTCTTGGTTCAATCTCCTGAGTGCTAAGATTATAGGCATATGCCACCATGCCTGGCTTTGAATGAAATTATTTTAATAATCTGCTTTAAAAGATTTATTTATTTTTATTTATGTGTATTTTTGTTTATTTTTTATTGTATGTGTATGTTTTTTGTTTGTTTATTTTATTTATGTGTATGTGTTTTGTGTATACGTACACATGTGTACTGCATGTGTGCCCGTGAAGGCCAGAAGGGGGCGCCAGATCTCCTATAATTGGACTTTTAGACACCTGTGAGCCACCATATGGATGCTGGGAACTGAATCAAAGTCGTTTCAAAGAACAGCAAGTACTCTTCACTGCTGAGTCAATTCTCCAGCCCCAAATGAAGTAGTTTTAAAAGACAAAAAAAAGTGAGGGAGGCTTTCTTGCTAAATCAAAGATACATTTGTCCGTGCTGTATTGACTGTGCTGGTTCTAAGGAACGTTGAGCTGTTTTAATTTTCTCTCTAGGTTTTCCCTAAGTTTGGGAAATTTCTATAGAAATTGGTTTGTTTTCTCCTTTTGTATTAGTATTTCCAGTTTTATGTATGCTACTGGATATGTATTATACATATATACATAACATCTACAATATAATATATTAGTGATTTATTCTATTTAAATCTTCTGTGCAAAGTCATTGTCAATCAATAGGGCCATTAAGGGCACAGAGTTTAGATAACCACAATAAACTTAAAAGGTTGCAGTCTTGGACCTGTCCCTCCCTCAAAATGAATAACTGGCAACATCATAGCTTGCAAATGCAAACAGTATCTGCTAAAAAAAATCACAACTCAACTTGAGTATAAGAATCTCAATAATTCGCTTTGAATGACAATAGTTCTATTAGTCTGTACAATAGTTGGCAGTTTAGTGGCTTCTGAAACACTATTTACATAACAGTACAGAACAATGTGACCTTTTAGAAACTGGTTTTGCTTTATTGTAGAAAATTTCAAACATGCACACAGAAGTAGAAAGAATAACATAATGACCTTCCATATACATATCATTCAATTTTAATAATTACCAACACATAATATAACTAGCCTCATCTATAGTTCATCCAGTCTTCAAAACCCCACCTCTTATCTACCACACCCAACTCCCAATGAACAACTTTAAAGGAAACCAAAGGCAGCCTCTCACTGAACCTATAAATACTTCTCTTCAGGAGCTGGACAGATGGCTCAGCAGTTAAGAGCACTAGCTGTTCTTCCCTAGGACCCAGGTCTGATAGCATCCACATGGTAGCTCACTACCCTTTATAACTCCATTCCTTTGGGATCCAATGATCTCTTCTGGATTCCAGGGACACTGTACACATACAGTGCACACACACATGCTGGCAAAAGATGTCCCTCCCACAAAATAATAGAAATGCTTTTTGTTTCTAGAATATGTTTTAAAAGAAACGCATGTCTTATTTCCCATTTTACTGGTGCATATAAGTCAGTCTTCTCCCCATGGAAGATGAAGAAGAAAACATCCTGAGCCAGAAGGTATCCTTACAAGAGGTTTTCAGGAAAGCTTAAAGTGAGCACAGTGGCACACACCTGTAATCCCAGGCATTCAGGAGTTTGAGGCAGGAGAATCATTTTAAGCTAGCCTGGGCAACAATGTAAGTGAGACATCTATCTCATATAAAAAGCATTTTAGGAGCTTGGGATATGACGCACTCAATTAAGTGCTTGCTGTACCAGCATGAAGATCTGAGTTTGGAACCCCAATATCTACGTAAAAAGTAGGTACCATGCAATCCCAGCACTGGGAGACAGGGACAGGAAGATCCTTGTAACTCATTAACCAAATGGCTTCTTACACAAATTGGTGAGCTCCAATAGGTGGACTAGATACCTGATATGAAACTCTAGCATACTAGGAACACACACACACACACACACACACACACACACACACACACACACACACACACACACCACACATATTTATTGCCTCACAGTGTCAGGCTTAGCCAGGACATCTGTTTCATGGTCTTGCAGAGAATTGCAATACAGGTCCTAAATGGTGTGAGATCTCATATGAAACTCAACTGGAGAGGAATCACTTGCAAGTTTTCATGGTATGGTCAGGACGATCCGGTTCCTATGCTCTCCTAGATGGGAGACCTCAGTTCTTTATTGACTGTAACCAGAAGTCACTTTGCTATACTGGTCACAAGTTCCCCATAGTATGGCTGCTTGCCTCATCAAATCACGCAAACTGAGAAGGCAGTAGAGAAAAAGAAGCTTGCAAGATGAGAGAAAGTGATATCCCTGCCATCCCTGCTACATTCTGTTAGAGTGAGTCAGAGGTCACAAATCCTCATGAGGGGAGGAAATTACACAAGATGTCAGTATGAGGAGTCCAGAATCTTGAGGAAAAAACCCTAAAAGTCAAACCTTCACATGTAGGGTCTTGAAGACGACTGGCAGGATTCAAAGTATTCCACAGTACTAGGATGCTTCATTCAGAAGCAGAGCTCTAAGATGATCAAGTATGGCTAGAGGTAAACTGGATACAACACAAGCTTTCACCCTAGTTGGTTTTGTTGTCAAGTTAACATATCCGGAAGCAGGGGAACTTTAGTGAGGAACTGCCTCCATCAAATTGGCCTGTGGATACGTCAGTGAGGTATAGTCTTTATCATTAATTGATGTAGAAGAGCTCTCAGCCCACTGTGGGCAGTGCCATCCCTAGGCAGGTGGGCTACAGAAGAAAGTGTCTTAGATACTTTTCTATTGCTATGAAGAGACACCATATTCAAGGAGACTTACAAAAGAAAGCATTTAATTAGGGAGCTGGCTCACAGTTTCAGAGGGTAAGTTCATAATTATTATGGCAGGTAACATACAGGTAGGCATGGCACTGGAGCAGGAGTTGAGAGCTAAAAGTTGGAGGCAGAGAAACTAGGTCTCTAAACCTCAAAGCCTACCTATAATGACACACCTCTTCCAACAAGGCCACACCTACTAATCCTTCTAAAAATAGTTCTAAAACTAGGAACAAAATATTCAGATACACGAGGCAATGGGGGACATTTTCATTCAAACCACTACAGAAACCACTACAGAAACTGTAGAAACCACTACAGTTACTAGCATGCTGAACATAGCCAGGGAGCAAGCTAGGGAACAGCATTTCTCCAGGGTCTGTTATCAACCTCCTCCCTTGAGCTTCCTTGAGTTCCTGCCTTAGCTTCTCTTGTTAATGGCCTGTAACTAACTTGTAATCCAAATAAACTTTTTTTGGTACAGGCTGCTTTTAGTTACAGTGTTTTTCATGAAAACAGAAAACAAAATAGAACAGGTGTGTTGGTCCACCTCCACTGGCCCAGTCAGCAGGACTGAATGGTACTTTCCTTAAAAAGTTCCCTGGGAGATTCTGCCAGCAACTGACCAATGCAGATGTGGATGCTCGAAGCCAACCATTAGACTGAGCTGAGGGACCCTGATGAGGGAGCTGGCAGAAGGACTGGAGGAGTTGAGGGAGATTGTAACCCTACAGGAAGAACAACATCAGCTGGCCGGACCACCCAGTGCTCCCAGGGACTAGACCACCAACCAACGAGTGTACAGGGAGAATCCATGGCTCCAGATACATAGGTAGCAGAGGATGGCCTTATCTGACATCAATGGGAGGGGAGGCCCTTGGTTCCAGGGAGGTTTGATGCCACAGTGTAGGGGCATGCTGGAGGGGTGGGGCAGGAGAGGGTGAGTGAGTGGGGGAGCACCCTAATAGAGGCAAAGAGGGAGAGAGGGGGGATGGGATGTGGGGTTGTAGAGGGGAAACCGGGAAGGGGGATATCATTTGAGATGTAAATGAATGAAACGATTAATAAAACAAACAAACAAACAAACAAAATGTCCTCACAAATACTTGAGTTTTCTCTCTGTGGGAATATAGATTTGTCTCCTGCTAGCGCTGAGTACGAGTACGTTTGTCTCCTCCAGTTGTGTGCCCTACCATCTATAAGTAAGCCAAAACCGACATCAAATTTAATAACAGTTTTGGAAGCCATTGAACGTCCATAAATTACAATGGCTCAATGTATCGCTTTTCGACTGACTTTACCACATTGTGAAAGCCTACACATCTGATGGAAGTTACACTTCAAACTTTGACCTTTGATCTTTTCCTAGGCTGTCGATGTGTGTTATCACACTCCTGTATGATGCTCAGCAGGGACCACAAACCACTGCTCAGTCAGCCGTGTAACTCTGAGAGGACATAGGACATGCTGAGTCTACACTCCACTGTGTTGCTAGGTGATTTCTCCTGGGTGTTATGCTTTCAACATCCCTTCATATCTACAAAAAGTCCATTTGTATTTCCTGCTGTGTATAGTTATTCTCAGTACATGCGCAACCACTGATTTTCATTTGTAGTGCAGCATGCAATAAATTCCAGGAGCTACTCAACACTTAATGAGAAACCAGAGCTTGTTCTGGATGCTATCAAGCAACTTTTGGCTTATATAAGTGTTCTGAACAGTCTTAAAACATGTTACACTAATCTATGTTATTTAGTATGTTAAATGCATTAAATGAATATTTAAATTTTTTATTAATTTTAAAAATTATGTGTATATGTGTGAGTGCAGGTGCCTACAGAGGCCAGAAAAAGGTATCAAGATCTCCTGGAGCTGGAGTTACAGGTTGTTGTGAGCTGCCACATGTAATTGCTAGGAACCAAACTTGGGTTCTTTGGGAGAGGAACAAGTATTACTGAGCTCTCTCCCCAGCCCTTTATGTGTACTCTTAACGTGATATTTTCCACTTATGAGTGGTTGAAGAGAAAACAACACTGATGGATGTTGGGAAGCATCAATCGGGTGCTCCCAACTGTAGCTCGTGGACTATCCGTGGCCCAGGATAACTATGACTCCAACACAAAATCCTAAGTTTACACCAAACATGATCAGTTTGTTGATGAGTTTGTTTTTGTTTTTTTGTAACTAGAATGTGTGGTTTTTTTTAAGGATAAATTTTACAGACAACAAAAATAGCATTTCAATATCAAAAAATTAGACACACCTGGATCGAATAGGTATGACTATGAAAAGGTGACTTAATAAACAATAGAAATCATTAAAAGATTCAAATAGGTCTGACAGTATAGCTTAATCATAGAGTAATTACCCAGCATATGTAAGGTCCTGGGTTCAGTCCCCAGCACTGAAACAAAACAATAAATATTCTGGTTATTATCAAACTGGGGATAACAGCTTGTACCCCAAGCCAGGTTCAGCTGTCTGTCTTCAATAAGCCAATTAAAAGAACCAAATTAAAGGCAGGATTTATTGAATGTGAAATTAACCAATGTGGCTCCATTGGGAATAAGGGCAAGAAGATCAAGTGAACTCTCTAAGTCCATTTTGGGTTACTGAGGTCTGATTAAAGTTTAAATAGAGGGCCAAAGATATACATATCTGAGCATTCCCAGTCAGGGTGTGGTCCCGCCCACCAAAGATCAAGTATCTTCTGAGGTTCAGTTCTATAGAAAAGGTGGTCGGGTAAATTGTTAAAACCCTGAGAAATCTAATTCTAGGACACAAGCTCTCCCTTAAGGCTAAGGCTCTTTCCTTATTCCTCCAAGAATGAGATTCCTTTGGGGGAAATTACCATTTTTTTGAGGTCCACGGTTTCAATAGTCTGATGGTCAAAATGAGAAATGTTGTTGTCTCTTTAGAATATCTTCATCTCTCTCAAGTTTACCTTATGTTGGCCTACCTGGCTGGAGGTACAGAAGATCAGTGTGTAAACTGAACATTTCCCAGCTCCAGCTGAAATGCTGGAGTAGATCAAGCATTTGCCCAAATAACTATGGCTGTGGATCTTTCAAAATCCTCAGGGTCAAATATAGGAACCAGAGAGGCTGTGACACCAGCTATCCTTATTTCTAGTTATCCAGTTATCTGCAGGAAAGTACTAGATGCTACATTTCCCAGAAAGATGCAACAATTATTCAGATCATTTACAACCCTCTATTCTTGCTAGATCAGTGCAAATTGGCTGTTTTTCTCCTTTTTAGTAACAGTTTTATTGAAACATTAATCACTTGTTAGGCAACTCAGCCGCTTAATATTTATAATTCAATTATTTTCAGCATATTGACAGGCTCAGGCATCCATCACCACTTTCAATTTTTACAACATTTCATTACCCCAAACAGGAAATTTCAAATCCAACTCTGGCAAGCACCAACATGTTTTCTTTCTGCATTGAATTGGGTGGCTAGTTCATGTAAATGGAGTCACACAATGTGTGGGCCATTTGTTTGTCGTCTTCCATGTAGAATTGTATTTTCAAGGTTCATCCCTGTCTTAGCATTCATTAATACCGCATTTGGTTTTATGCCCAAACAATGTTTGTAGTGTAAGAGACAGTAGTTTGCAGTTTTGGGTAGCGTTTTAGAGAGTCTATCTGTTAGCTAATCTGAATGATACTGTTATATACATTCATATGTATGTTTTTGCATGAACACATTCTCACATCTTTAAGAATAAAACAATCATGTAGAAAATGGGTGTTTAACCCAATTCAGGCATTAGGTGTGTCTAAAAAAAAAAAAGTGAATGTCAGTTCTTAATTCTCAGAATGTAAATTGTCTACTTGAATTATTCATCATCTGCTTTAATGCTGTCCCTGCATCCCAGTTACTAATATAGCTCATGATAATTTAAGCCTGCTCAGAGGACAAAACAAATTATTATTAGCCCTCTCAGGAATAAAACTAGGCCACACCTAATCATAAATGTACATATATTTTGGATAAAGTAGCAACTAACTGAGTACTATTTTTTTATGTGTGTTGGCGTTTTGTTGCATGTATGTCTGTGCATCAAGCACACGCCTGGTGCCCACAGAGGCTGGAAGAGGGAACTGAGTACCCTGGAGCTGCCACCAAGTGAGTGCTGGGAACTGAACCCTGGTTCCCGACTGAGCCATCTCTCCAGGAATATAACCATTATTGAGCTTATACACTGTCCTCTTTTTGTTTAATTAGATCAGACATCCTCACTTGGATCAATTTGAAAAGTGTTGAAAACTCCACTAGTGTTGCTTTGGCTATTATTTTAGGAAGACATCAAAACAAGTAGTTGGTCTGTAAGATGTTTTAAAACTTACTTTCCACAAAACTCTACCTCACTAACCATTTTTACTTTCCTGTCATGTTGCCTTCCTATGACATCCTCAGAGATGTGCTGGAATTACTTTTAAACAGTAATATAGAAAGGGAGCGAGCTGGATAAATTTACAGCTGAAATCCTCTATTCTTCCCCCTCCCAATACCCCAAATAGAACACCGACTTCTGTCTTTACCCTACCTGCAAACTCTGTTTGTCACAATCACACCACCTCACAAGGAGAGGAGGTAGTGGAAGGCAGAGCAGAAAAGAGTATTTTGGGATAGCTTGGCAGGATAGGAACATCTTGAGATGACTCCTGCCCTGGCTCCCCATCACCTAGCCTTAGTTTCTAAGTAAGGGTGTTTCTGGTTACATCTGTCTCTTGTTGCAGAGAGGAATCAATCTTAGGGAAATCTGTTGTCTCACTAGAATTTCATTACAGGCTTTTCTTAAAGTATATCTACACAAGACAGCACAAACTTCAGACAGCTACAGTGCACTTGGAATGTTTTTGATACATTTTTCAGTCTCTATACTAAATGCAGAAGACCGCAGTGATACCATTAGTCAACAAGGCTAATTCAGGGGCCACTATCATCTGAGTCTTTAGCTCTTTTAGTAATTAGAACGTAGCTGATAAGATAAGACTTACCAGACTTCATTTGTGTTAAGCAAAGCAGTTTTATAAACAGGGCAGATAACTGGCTAACGTAGTATTTTACTTTGCTTTAGTGTTATAGTTTGGAGAACACTATTTTAATAAAAGTGAATCTTAACAAACTAAATCTTAAAACTCTATTAAAAAAATTCTTAGTCTTAAATCCTAGTTGGAGGGGCTAGAGAAATTGGTACGTGGTTAAAACACTTGTTCTTGCAGAGAACTCAGGTCTGATTCCTGCTACCCAGTTAACAGCTAATAACCATCAGTTATTATCCAGTCTTAAATGACCTGATGCCCACTTCTGACTTCCTCCAACACCAGGCATATACAGACATACATGTAGGCAAAACCCCATATACACAAAAAATAAAAATAATAAATCAATCCTTAAAGCAAAGTGATAAAGCTGATTTTTGTTCG
>NW_021604605.1:603953-635379 GCF_004785775.1 Grammomys surdaster | reverse complement strand
ATTTTTTTATTTAAAAATTATATATATATATATTTAGTCAGGGCCTCATTATGTAGGCCTGGCTGGTCTTGTACCACCATACCCAGTTGTAATAATTTTTTTTAAATATTTAGACAAAAAAAGATGCTTCCTTCCAGACACATGTAACTATGTGTCTGAAACAGCAATGACTCTTTATAATCTACAATGAACAAGGTGTGACATGTTACTATCTTCTTCCATTGACAGAATCTGAAAGGTTAAGTACTTTTCCCTGATTATATAACACACACATATTCATTAGGGTCAAAATCTAGAAAATAGAGTGTGTTCTTTTTATCACCAATTCCATTGGTAGGAATGTAATTTTGCACATGGACTGCATGATATATGATGCATGTGGATGTTTACTATGGTATAGTTTATGACAACAAAGCCCTAGAAATAATAGCAATGTCTATCAGGAGAGGGAAGAGTTTAATTACCATATCTCCAGGCTGTGGAATGTAATCAGCAGATTAAAATGTACCATTAATGTAAATGAGCTGATCTAGAATGATTTCCATATATTTCTTTATGATTAAATTGCATCTTTATCACAACCAGACATTGTTCTTCCTTTGGAGAAGCTGAGTCTTGATTGCTTTTAGTAAAATACATAGTCTTAACTCAGAACTAAAGAGATAATTTGAATTAGGAAAATCTACATAGTAAGTGTATTTCCTGTTTTCGATGGGGAGATATTTCCCTTTCTTTTATATAAATTTCTACATCTACACCTCCCCCTCCCATTTCTTTTCTTGCAAGGATGGTCTATTTTAGTTTTTAGTCAACTAATATAAATGTAAGGTTAAGCTATATAGTAGTACAGGTTTTGTTGTTTTGTGTTTGTTTTGTTTTGTTTTGTTCCTGGCTGTCCTGGAACTCATTCTGTAGACCAGGCTAGCCTCAAACTCAGAGATCTACCTGCCTCTGCCTCCCAAGTGCTGGGATTAAAGGCGTGCGCCACTACCACCTAGCTTCTTAATCCCGTTTTTTAGATGAAATGCAGCATCCTCTATCTGACTCCTCTCCATTCTTAAACACACTTCATAGAATTAAGCAGCTTTTTAAAAATTATTACAGTTCTGTTTTTAAGGCAGGAGCTCACTCTGTAGATCAAGCTAGTCTTAAATGTCTGTAGAGCTCTGACTGCCTCTGCCTCTTACCCCCTATAATAAGCTCTATTATTTGAAATACCATAAGGTTTAGAACACTCAGATATAATAAATAGTTTTAATAATTTAACAGCGCACAAATAAACATTCAAATATCATTATACTTTCCATATACAGGTACAAAATTAAAAACACTTGATAGAAGGAATTTAGCAAAGCGTTCCCACTAGTTGGCTTCTTTTTTTTTTATTTTTTTATTTATTTATGTTATTTATGAGTACACAGTAGCTGTCTTCAGACACACCAGAAGAGAGCATCCAATCTCATTATGGATGGTTGTGAGCCAACATGTGGTTGCTGGGATTTGAACTCAGGACCTCTGGAAGAAGAGTCAGTGCTCTTAACCGCTGAGCCATCTCTCCAGCCCCTAGTTGGCTTCTAAAATACATAGAATATAGATCTTTCTATGAATGTGGTTAAGAACCCCTACAAAGATCATTTTTATTCAGTGTAAAAAGAAATTACAGAAGATGCTAAGATATAGAAATAACTCCCATATTACAAAGTTAACAGAATCAATATTGTAAAAAATGACTATATTGCCAAAAGCAATTGTGAGAATCAGTCGAATTCACACCAAAACTGCACAGATAGATAAAAAAATGAAACCTTCAAATTTTTATAGAATGACAAAAGTGAGAAAATAGGCAAATGTGTACTTGTCAAACAGGCAAAGCAGTGTTATTAAAAAAACCATAAAGCAGGAAGTACTACATCATCTGATTTTCACTAGTATTTCAAAGATATCAGAACTGATCCTATTTTGATTGATGAAAAAATAAAAACCCAAAAGTAATATTATTCTATTACATGAAGTATATATAATTTTGAAGGCTAGAAAATGTCACATTTTATATTAAATTATAAAGAAGTTATGAGAACTAACATTGAACTACATTTTTCTTTTTTTGAAAATGTGCCTTTTACTTTATTGCATCAAGAACACTGAACAGAAGACCCATATATCCTTAACTATTTTTAAGGTGTATGTATGCATGATTTCGAACCTGAGGACAAAGTTGTATAACCTTTTATGTTCATTGATTAGGAACTTGCTATGTCATTCTGTTTATGAGCAGAATCATATAGTATTGAATTTATGTGGTTGATTTACTTTATTTAGAAGAATTTTTTGGGAGGCAGAGGCAGGCAGATTTCTGAGTTCGAGGCCAGCTGGTCTACAGAGTGAGTTCCAGGACAGCCAGGGCTATACAAAGAAACCCTGTCTCAAAAAAAAAAAAAAAAAAAAGAAGAAGAAGAAGAAGAATTTTTTGAAGAGTAATCTGTGTTCATATATTGTTGATTATTTTCTCAGTTTAAGCAATACCTCACTCTATGTATTTGTCATACTTCATCAATTCCTGTACCATGGAAGCTCTGGGTTACTTCCACAGATAGGTTATTATAGTGAACATGGGAATACCATTGTCTCTCTGAAATCCTGATTTTGACTCTCTAGATTAGAAAAACAAATTACCTGCTTTACTCTTTTTTATTTTTTTGCTAATACTACAACTCTGTTTATTAATTCCAAAACCAGAAGTTTTTAACTGCCAGTCTCTATAGATTTGAACTAGGTAAGTGGCTTTATTCATTTGTTTGTTTGTTTGGTTAGTTGGATGGTTTGGTTTGGTTTTGCCTCTGCCTCTTGAATACTGAAATTAAAGGCTTTAACTACCATGTCCCCACTTTATTACTCTTTGTTTGCCTGTTTGTTTGTTTATTTTTGATCCAGGATCTCTCTATGTAGCTTTTACTATGAAGACCAGGGTGGTATGGAACTCACAGAAACCTGTCTTCCTCTGCCTCCCAAGTATTGGGAACAAAAGCATGAGCCACGATGCCTGGAACACTTCATTACTCTTAAATTCTTCTGTTCATGACCCACTACTCCTCCAATGCAAACACACATTCAAAAATGCAACCTGTGCCAAATATTATTATAATGTAAAACTTCAGTCTTCTGAGTGATTCCCGAGATATCCTCTCCTCATAGGAAACTATTTTCTTGTCCTTCGTATTGTTTAAGTTAATAAGTATATCCATATGATTAAAAAATAAGAAGTATATAAGATGGCACACATTAGCAAGTCTCACCCTCTTGTCTCTTTCCTCCTTTTTCTGCTCTCCATGTGTTTACGTAAATTTATTTTCTTGTTCGCTTGCTCCACAAAAGTAGATCACACTAAACAGTGTCCTTAGAAGTGTTTAATTTAGAGTCGCTTCTCCACAATGGGTTGCCTTGTAATAAAATGATGCCTACACTCTGAACACAGTACCCTTGTGGCATTAGAAATCTTTACGTTTTGAAAATGTGCGATCCATTATTGTATAAAGTCTCCCTGCTGTGTAACAACACACCAGAATTTCCTGCTTCCATCTAAAGGGTACATTAATTCTTGTTGACATAGCTTCCTCTGTCTCTCCCTTCCTTCTAATTGTCCCAGCCTCTTCTTCTATTCTACCCTCAATTTCTAGAGATCACTTACCTTTTTGTGTCTAGCTCACATCTCTTAACAGACTCTAGTTTCATCCACATTGTTACAAATGACAGGATTCCATCCTTTTCATGGCCAAATAACATGACCTTATATGCCATATTTTTTTTTTAAATATTTATTTATTTATTGTATTGATGAGTACACTGTAGCTGTCTTCAGACACACCAGAAGAGGGCATCCAATCTCATTACGGATGGTTGTGAGCCACCATGTGGTTGCTGGGATTTGAACTCAGGACCTCTGGAAGAGCAGTCAGTCCTCTTAACCGCTGAGCCATCTCTCCAGCCCGCCATATTTTTATATATGCATTCACCAGCTAATAGCACTTAGATTGTTTCTATTTCTTTATTTCTTTTTTTTCTTGGGACATGGTGTTACTATGTAGCTCTGGGTGTCTTGAAACTTGTTCTGTAGACTAGGCTAGCCTTGAACTCACAGATTCTGGGATTAAAGGCATAAGCATGCCCCTGTTCCATTTCCTGACTATTGTGAATAGGGCTGCACTAACCATGGGATATAGATGATTTCCCCTTGATCGGCTGGTTTTATTCTCTTTGGCTACATTCCCAGGAATGAAATTGCTGGGTCATATGGTGGTTCTATTTTTGATTTTTGAGCAACCTCCATACTATTTTCCATAATGGCTGCACTAATTTACTTCCCCGCCCACACTGTGTAAGGGTTCTCTTTCCTTACAGCCTTATTCACACATACGAGCTTTTCTCTCTCTCTTTTTTATAATAATCATTTTCAAAGTAATGAGGTGATGTCTCATTGTAACTACTGTGTCTATACTATAGGTATTGTCAAGAAAAGCTAACCCTATTCTGTTGTTAATCTATAGTCTGTATATCTAAAAAGTAAAGTAAAAACAGAGTTTATAATATACGAGAAAATAATTTCAAACTGAATTCCCAAAAAAATCCTTGTATTCAAAACATATAGAGTTTATTACCAGCCAGCAAGATGGCTCAGCTAGCAAAGATACTTGCTGCCAAATTGATGGCCTGAGTTATTCCCTGGGACCCACATAGTGGAAGGAAAGAACTGACTCCAACAGCTGTCCTCTCAACACACACACACACACACACACACACACACACACACTCAGAGAGAGAGAGACAGAGAGAGAGAGACAGAGAGAGAGAGAGAGAGACAGAGCAGAGAGACAGAGAGAGAGAGACAAAGAGACAGAGACAGAAAGAGACAGAGAGATATATAGAGAAACAGAGATAGAGACGGAGCAACTGAGAAAGACAGAAAGACAAACACAAATAAATAAGTGTACCTTAAAAAAAAAAGACATAAGAGCAAGAGCAAGAATGAGAGCACTGGATAGGGGCGTCAGACATAGAAAAGATACAGTGCAGAGAGGTGGCTCAGCAGTTAAACACTTGCTGTCCTTGCAGAGGACCCAGGTTCATTTCCCACCAACCATATCAGGAAGCTCAAGACTATTTGTAACTCTAGTTCCAGAGGCTCCAACACCCTCTTCTGGCTTTGAGCCTCTTATGAGCATTGTATTAGTCAGGGTTCTCTAGGGTCACAGAACTTATGGGTAGTCTCTATATAGTAAGGAAATTTGTTGATGACTTACAGTCTGTAGTCCAACTCCCCAACAATGTCAGCAGGAGCTGTGAATGGAAGTCCAAGGATCTAGCAGTTACTCAGTCCCACAGGGCAAGCAGGCAAAGAAGAAGAGTCTTCCTTCTTCCAATGTCCTTATGTAGGTCTCTAGCAGAAGGTGTGGCCTGGATCTGGGACTTGCTTTGTCCCAGATGACCTTGAACTCAGATTCCCTTGCCAGTTTTAAAGTAAATGAGAAAATCTCTAAAGATTTTTTAAAAGGCATCAGATCCTCTGGAACTGGAGTTACAGACTGGTGTATGTCACTCTATGGATGCTGGAACCAACCCTGGTCCTCTTCAGGAACAGTAAATGCTCTTAACCATCAAGCCATATCTCCAGCACCAGTGTGTACAATTATAAATAAGATTGTAGTAGGACTCAGTGACAGACCACTTTCAAATGATGTGTGGGTTCTTGGGTTTGAGCGAACGTCACAAAAATAAATCAGTACCTGATTGTGATCATATAGAGTCTGAAGCATGGATGAACCTTGTCAGTGGAGACGGATATGGTGCACTAATTTTGGAAAAAAAAATTGGAAATCTCTTAAAAATTTAAACGTTAACCTTCTGTGTGACCTAGAGAGTCCACTCCTTTGAGTCTACCACAGTAAAATAAAATATGTGACCATACAAAGAGGAAGATGTCCAAATGGTTAAAGCAATGCACCACACAGCGTATCCTGCCTGTGAGTACTCAAATCAGCATAATTCATCCAAAACGTGAAAAAAATCTGTGGCTATCAAATGTTGAGTCAATGATGAAAACAAACTATTCTGGACAGGAGACTCAGAATCTTTTTTTTTCCGAAACAGGGTTTCTCTGTGTAGTCCTGGCTGTCCTGGAACTCACTCTATAGACCAGGCTGGCCTCAAACTCAGAAATCCTCCTGCCTCTGCCTCCCATGTGCTGGGATTAAACGCATGTGTCACTGCCCGGCTAGAATCTTTTTTTTAAAAAGAGGCAATATGTGAGTTTTTGAATATGTGAATATCCAGAACACTGCACTAGGTAAAACAAGCTATATCTCAAATAGCACATATTTTAGAATCTCTTCTAAACAATGTCAAATATAGGCAAGTAGAGAGAATGATAGGAAGTAGATTTGTAAGTCAGACCTGTAATCTCAGCACAGGGAGACTGAGGCCAGCCTGTGCTTTGTGAAGAACCAGTTTCACAAAAGGAAACTGTGGGAAACTAGGCATAGTGGCTATGGTAAATAAATTAAGACTACTAACATGTAAAGGTTATTTTAGAGGATAACAAAATTATCTTAAATTCTCTTACAATAATGATTAGATAACTTTACTCGAAAAGCACTGAGTTAGATGATTGACATCCAAATGTGGCAGAAGTTCTCATACCCTCCTTCCCATGACAACCACATCAGTTCAATATGGAGACAAATTCTCTGTAAGAAATACAGATTTGAGTGAAAAGGTACCCATGTGGCATAGTGCCACATAACTGAGAAGTGATATCTCCTCCCTAGAGAGACGGGAAGGACTAGACAATGTCTCCAGCACTCTTGCTTTCCTGTGAATGCTTGAGAGAATAGTTTTAGCTTTGCCTGTATTAGAACACTATCAAGAAATGAGCACAGGCTGGGAACTTTTGACAAGAAACTCTAATGAATACATATAACTCAAATTATAAAGAAAACTCAAAGAACATATAAACCTGACACTCAGAAAAAATGACACAAGGCTCCAAAAAAAATCTTAATGAAGCAGAGCTGGTGACAATTACAGAGATTACAACTGTATACATTAGAGCATATTCAGAAGACAGCAAGCAGGAGCACAAACCTAGGGAAATAGTCACCTAGATCAAGGAAAAAGTAACATTTTGGGGACAAAGGAACTCTGTGAATCTATCTGTGAATTTCTTAGAAGAAATCTTCTGATCTAAAAGGGAGTGGCATCATGCATTGAAAGTGCTGAAAGAGCTCAGGAGGCAGGCAGAGGGCAGAGGATGGCCATGAGTTCAAGGCTAGTCTGGGTTTCATAGCAAGTAATAAGCCAGCCAGGGAGACATAGCAATATCCTTCTCCAAAGAAATATACTGGAAGAAGAAAGTTCTCAATGAAGAATAAAAATGCTATATACAGCAAAACAGTCCTTCAATAGTAAAGGACAAATAAGGGCTGGAGAGATGGTTAAGAGCACTGGATTCTCTTCCAGAGGACATAGGTTCACCCAGCACAAAAGTGGAACAGAACACACAAATACATTCAGGCAGACATCCATACATATAAAATAAGAAATAAAGTACAGGACAGATAAAGACTTTCCAATATTAAAAAAAAACCTCAGAGTTCATTTCCACGATAACTGATAATAGCAGTTAGCAATAATAAATTAGTTCTTGAAGTTGGACCTAAGGATACTAAACACAAGACCATTCAAATAAATTAAATTCTTGAGTGACAATATAGAGACAAATAAATGTAGGATGCTTTGATCCTTTAATAATATTGTATAAATTATCTGTAATCCTAGTATGGAAATTTACAGACAAACTATAAAAATAAATATAAAATTAAGAGATTCACAATAAATGCTGAAGTAAATTGTGGCACAAGACATGTAATCTCTGTACAAGAAATTTCTGTATAACAATCTATCTAAAATAGATTGTTAGAACAACTATTTTTTTTATATAAGCTCCATAAGTAAGCACAATAAAGCTATCTATGAATAGATAACAAGAGAGATAAGGTGAGGAAGGAAAAGAAAACAACAAATATTTCATGTTTTCTTTCTTCTGTAGATTCTGTATTTGATCTGAAACATGCACAACATCTATGCACATTTTCATAAATGCATGCATAGGCGATGTGAAAGCAGGAAGGCAACTATTTGGGATGTAAGAGGGGACCAGTAGGAGAAAGAGGAAGAGCAAAGGAGAATAATGGGTGGTGAACATGATCAAATGCAATGATGTATATGTATGCAAATATCATAGTGAATACACTTACTTGTACACTAACTAAAAGTTACATACGATACATATAGGAGCATAATAGAGAGAAAAGAATCAAAAGTACATCAAAGTTCATGAAGTACCACCCTTAGCTGAGAAGCTATTGGCAATTGATGGCTCCTGGAGGGCAGTCTGTTCTTTTCAGGGATGGACTCCGTAGATGACCTTACACTCATGCACACACAGGGAGAACTAAGTGGACTCGTAGTTTAAAAAGAAAAGAGCACAAGAAGTTGGGAAGGAAAAGTTATGTGTAGATATGGGGGGATTTGAAGGGGAGCTAATGAGAGGTAGACAATCAGAACAGATATGCATATATGAAAAAAATTTTCAGTGTATCAAGGACTGATGGGTTAGCAGGTAAAGGCACTTGTTGCACAAGCCTGCTAACATGAGTTACAACTCTGAAACTTATGTAAAGGTAAAGGTAGAGAACTCACTCTACAAACGTCTTCTCACTTCCATGGCATGGTCGCACACATACACATCACCCACTCACAATAATCGTATGTTTTAATTACAAAATTATATCAACATAGAAATAATTAGCAAAGCAGAGGAATACAGTAAGAGATCAGTACAGGCAAAAAATACAAAAGAGCTAGAGAGATGGTTCATCGCTGGTAACTCCAGCTCCTGGAGATTGCTCTTCTCGACTCCATGAACGTCTGGATATACATGGCATACACTCACCTGATGCATACACATATTCTTAAAACCTACAGTGTCAAAAAGAAGTGAAATAGCACATCTTTTCTTATCAGAAACATCCTTAAATGTAAGTAGGGTGATCTCTACAATAGAAAGACATCAATTAAAACGGAAAGATAGCTCAGTTTCAATAAAGTACTTGCCATACAACCATGAAGAGGAGTGGCACATGCTTGGATTCAGGTGCTGGAGAGGTGGAGTCAGGAAGGTCTCTGGTGCTTGCTGAGTAGCCACAATAGCCTAATTTGTGAATTCTCAGTCAATGAAGAGATGTGAAGGAAATGAAAAGCATTTCTGAAGATGACATCAGAGGCTACCCTCCAACTCCCATACGCATCCCCCCCACACACACACCTGCACATACCTACACACACATTCACACAACATTTTTTTAAAAAGATATAAAGCAATGGATAATGAAACAAAGTGCAAGGACAGGTTATCATATGCAAAACAGCAAAACGACACTACCTATAATGAAAGTTAAAAGGCACGTGATTATCTCACCAGATATAGAAAAGCATTTGACAAGACCTGTGACCATTTTATGCTAGCTATTTTCTTCAAATTAGGAATAGAAGGAAAACGTTTCAGCCTAATAAAGGGCTGACTCAGTTACTTTTCTATTCCTGGGATAAAACACTATGACTAAAGCAATTTATAAAAGAAAGGGTCTAATTGGGCTCACAGGAAGTTTAGAGTCTATGATTATGGAGGGAAGCTATGGCAGCAATGGGCTGGAACAGCAGCTAAGAGTGCACATCTTGATGCCCAATAAGGAAGCAGAGAGAGTGCAATGGGAATGGCTTGGGCTTTTTGAAATCTCAAAGCTTACTCAGTGACACACCTACCTCCAATAAGGCCATATCTCCTAATCTTTCAAACAGTTCCACCAACTGGGGACCAAGTATTCAAACACATTCATGATAGATTATTCTCAGTCAAACCACTACAAAGGAATCTGAGAAAAGTCCGTGGCCAACATCATAATACATGGCAATAAGACAAAGTTTTTCCTCTAAGACCAAGAATAAGACCAAGTTGTGAGTGGAAAGATTGCTCAGGGATTAAGAGCTCCTGTTCAAGTGTTTGTACAGAGAACCAATATTAAACATCTACACCAAGCAGTTTATTAATTGTTGCCTATACACCATTTTCTGGCTTCCATGTGATCTAGAACATCACTGTGGTCCACCAGTCCATGGGCTTCTAATCAGTAAATTGTGATTTCACCCAGTTCCATCTTACAATGAGTTAAATCCATCTTGCAGCTACTTCCCCAGTTTTAGAAGACACAATTAGAGCAGCTAGAGAGATGGCTGTGTGACTAAGAATCCTTACTGCTCTTGCTGAGGACCCAAGCTCTGCTGCCTGCACCAGTGCTGAGTCTCACAACTGCCTATAATTCTAGCATCAGGGTGGAATCCAATGCCCTCTCCTGGCCTCCATGAGCACATACACACATTGCATGAACATGTGTATGTACACACACATAAATAAACAAAAATAAATCTTTTTGTAAGTAATATATAATGAGAAGAGGCATTCAAAATGGACAGAGTCTTCATGTTCTTTCCTTGACCTATGGAACTAGAACTTACATGGCAGGAGAAAGCCAAGGGAGAATGAGTCTATCTACGAAAATAGAGAAGAGAAAGCAGTACTGCATTGTTGAAGGGGTTGCAGCGACTGTTATCACATTTAAGAACACAAAAGATGCAAGCATAGTAATTCCACCACTTCCTCACACACCTCCCCTCTTTGGCTGGAGAAGAAGAGAGATGGATCTTGGAGAATGACAACAAACTCTCGTAAGTATTACCAGGTGATGACCCCAGAGTCAATTGCTGTACCAGGTGTGGTTTCATTGTTTGAACAAATGAATAAATCCTTTGGCTTCTTTTATGCAATTTTTGGTCTGGTAGTGTCTTTTCCTCCCTGGGAATGCCAGTAATATGCATTCACTGTTCTACCACAAGGGTATATCAAGTATCTAACCTACACCCTAATACAGTTTTTAATGATCTTTCTTTCTTTTTTCTTTAAGATTTATGTATTGTATGTATGTGAGTTCAGTGTCATTCTCCTTGGACACACCAGAGGAGGATAACGGATCCTATTACAGATGGTGGCTGGGAATTGGACTCAGGACTTCTGGAAGAAGAGCCAGTGCTCTTCACGGCTGAGCCATCTCTCCAGCCCAGTTTTTAATAATCTTGATTAATGTCCCTTTCTATAAGATATCATACAAGTCCATTCCACTGATGACAGTATGCCCGTTGGCCCTAATGAACAAAATGTAGCCACTACTCTAAACTTGTTGGTGCACATTTTCACATCAGGGGGGTGGGAAATAAATCTAATAAAAACTTATCAGCCTTCTACCTCCAGGAAAATTTAAAAGGGTCAGCTAAATGAAGCATGTTGGGACATTCCTTCTGAGATGGAGGATGCATTATTGTGCCTTGTCACTTCTAAAAACAAAAAAGAGAAACCATGTCTTCTGGGCCTTATTTAATTCTCTATTTTTTATTTTATCTTTTATAAATCAATACATTCATCATACTGATTTATTAGTTACTCCTCTCCTTGGACAACACTACCCAGCATATACAATGGTGCTTGAAGAAAGGAAAGATGTTCAGTGCTTTTGGAATACCCCTATAAGTGAATTTCAGCACAAGCCTTTAGGATTTGAGAGAGAAGCTCTGTCTTCCTGGATAGATATCTACTCTCCTTGGACAAATAGTGACTTGTCTCTAATAGGCATTAGTGGAGTTTGAATGCTTAATCATAGGCTATCCTCTTACCTTGGAACCTGAGCACCCATCATGAGTGGATGTTGTCTGAGTCACAAAACACCAGTGCACACAAGCAGCATCATATCTTCAAATTTCAGTGGCACATATGTTATTGGCCAAATCAAGCCCTGAGGGCACAATTGAGTCATATAAAAAGAATGGTCCAAATATTCATAGTCCCCACCATTGTCTTCTCTCTCCCTCAGACTCTCCCTAGGGTTATTGAGTCATGACTTTTCTTATTACTGTAGTGAAACACTTGTCAAAAAAAACCTTAGGAAAGGAGTGTTTACTTTGATTCACACTTGGGGGCTATATCCCACTATGGTGACAAAGGTAAGACAGTGAAGAGCATCTCTAGCTGAGCAGCAGGTCACATTGTATTCATAGTCAGTAAGCGCTGACAGATACATGCTGGGGCTCCAATCACTTTTCTCCTTGCTGTTCAATCTGGAAGAAGAATTCAAGGAATGGACCACCCACTTGGACAGTGGATCTTCTTATCCTAGTCAAACTGTGCAGAAATTCCTCACAGGTATGCCAGAGGTTTGTCTCCCAGTTGATTCTAAGCACACTTTAATGACAGTGAAGATTAATCATTGCAAGTCTACTCCTTGTAACCTTAACGCACACACACATACATAACTTTCAAATTATAGCATCCCATCTTGCCTCCCCAGAAGCTCATAGCAATCGCATAATGTAAAATTTATTTGTTGCAACTTCCAAAGTCCTGCCATCTTAATATTAAAAATCCAAAGCCTTTTCTGAGATTCTATGCAATCCCTTAATTGTGAGTCTTTTAAAATCAAAAGGCAAGCTATGTACTTACAATACACAATGATACAGAATAAATTTTCCATTGTCTAAAACAAACAAACAACAAAAAAGGAATGAGTCCAAAGCTGTACCCAGTAGGGAAAAGACCAAACCTTGGGGCTCTTGTGTCCTAGATCTGGAGCTACTGAAGGTATCATTTTAAGCTTCAATGACTGTAGGCCTTCCACTCCTCCTAATCTCCTGCCTATGATAGACATATACGTACCCCCTCTCTTGGGACAGCTCCACTCTGTGTCTGCAGCTTTCTTTGGCAGACATCTGAGAGTCCTGGCATCATAAACATCCTAACATCTCCATTGCAACTTAAGGTTCACCTTCTCAGTTTGTGTATTGGCTTTTCAGTCCCTCCATGCAAGGAATTACCGGCCACAGATTATCTACCCTCAGTGGCTTTCTGGAACCCCAGGGAAAGTCTCCATGACTCCTTCTCTCTCGAATCTTTGTTGCCTGTAAATCTGATATCACAATGTTGACTCTGACATGTTCTTTTTCCAGTTTCAGATATATCTGGTCCCCTTAAACCACTGCTCCAGTGACCTATATATACCTTTGAGTCTGATCTAGGGAAACATTTCCATAGGTAGCCATTTTGGAGCAAAAAAAAATTATTGTGTCAACAACTGAATGTATGAAACTAAAGCTTTCTCCTTTCAAATGAAATTGCATTTTCAAAAATTAGAGCCCTTGATGAATGGGGTTTGACCTTTCTGGCACCTTTCCTATTTTCTCAGTATAGACACAAAATTTTCTTTAATGGCATTAATCTCTCTAAGAAATACAGCTGTTTTCCCTGCACCAACTATGTTTACAACTTTAAACTCAAGCTTCTTCTTTCACCAAATCATATATTTCTCTCCTGACTCCATTCTTTGTAGACCTGTACTAAAATACTGAGCAAGAACCAGGCCACAGCCTGGATTCTAACCTGTCTTCACATTTCCTCTAACAAACTGAGAAGTTCATTACTTTAAAATTCAGCCTCACTAAAATTATTAGGATATAAGCACAAGGAACCAGATTCTTGACAGAATATATCCAAAATCAGTTCTCTTCCAGTTTCCAATAGCATCCTTGTTCCCCTCTGAAATTCCATGAGACGGGCCTCCACCATATTTTTCCTCTCAAATGCTGGTCATCCAAACTACCACTAGAATGGCCCTTTAAGCTCTGCTTACAGTGTTCTAGGGCTTCCCTAGCCTGCTGCTCTAAACCTTTCCAGATTATTCCTACAAACCAAGTACCAATTTTTTTGTATTAGTTACTTTTGACAGACTACAACTTAAATAAGGATGGAGATATTTTGGCTCACAGTCTGTCATAGTGGGAAGGGAAGGTAGTGAGAGTAATCCCATCATCAGGAAGCAGAATGGCACAAATTCAACTCTCCAGCTTGCTTTCTCTTTTTTATTTATCCCATGATCCCAGCCTAGGCAATGGTGCTACCCACATTCAAGATAGACTCTTCACACCTGTTAAACCTGTCTAAAAATGTTCTAACAGTTATGTCCAAAGGTTCGTCTCCTAGGTGATTATAAATGCAGTCAGGACGACAATGAAGAGTAACCATCACATCTATAATCAGCTAAAAGAGGAAGAGAAAACTCAAGTTTGCTTTTAAAATGACTGTTTGTTTGATTTGTTTCACCTCATGTGGGTACCAACTGAATGTCTGTCCATTTATCCTCCTCTCTGTGTCTTCCTTGGGAGATTTTATCTAAAGGAAACTTATTCAGTGGATTGGCCCTATGCATGATCATATTCTGATTCATTGGCTGAGACAAATAATTTAGCTAAATGGTTGGAAGAAACATGATTTGGAAATTGGTGGCAAGGAAATTTGAGAAAAAATCTATTGCCAAGAGCATAAAGATATTTGTGTCTCCTGTGAAAGCACACCATAGAGTGACGTCATCACTAGAATACTTTAATAGTTCCTGGATAAGATGACTCATTTGATGGATCACAGTAAACCTCTCTCCAGCCACCTCAGATCATGGCTTATGCACAAAGTAACCCTGGTGACATAAATGGAAGTTGAGCTGATCTGCTTTCTGATACTTTAGCAGACTATCTGAGATTGTGTTCTTTGTAAAGAAAGGAAATCTATTCAGCTCATAACCGTTGTGGCTGAAAATCTGGGAGCGGAAATCTGCATCTGTTTATATTTCTGGTGAGAGCCTGATATTGCCCCATGCATGATGGAAAAGCAGGAGAGCAAATAGGTGTGTCAAAAGAGGGGTATGGGAGACCAAATATTCTAAGGATCCACACTCATGAAAAGTTATCCAGCCTGAGAAAAGAGATGAATTCTTCTTAAGATCCCTTATCTCAGCACTCTTGTCGACAACCAGGTTTCAACACGAGTTTTGGCTGGGAGAAAACATATTCAACACATAGTGGAGGTCTAAGCAACATGTAATTTTATTCATCAGTATTGGTTTTGTCACAGTAACCCCTGAGTGATCTTCAGCAGCAGACAGCAACACCGACTTTCCAATATTACACCATTCCCTAAGATGATCAGTCAATTACCTGATGGCAGATGGTCACATAAGATCACTTCCATTGTAGAAAGGGAAGCTTTTTGCTCTCAGTGGAACAGAACTTCTGAATATGGATTTGTCTCTTCTGTTTGCCATATATATTCCCAATCTATTGTCTTTGGCCTTAGAGTTTAACTCACCTACCATTACAATATTTCCCATTGCATTGGATCTGAACAATGCTTCTGACCTCACCAGAGCAAAAGCAGCCCATCACTGGTCCCAGATTCATGGAATTCAGTGGTCTTATTATGTCCCTCACCATCCTGAAGCATCTAGTTTTGTTTTATAGGTGGCAATGCCTTGCTTGGGTGGGACAATTTTGTTTTTACAAGACTACAAATGTTTTGACTTACTGGAATCTGATACACAATCACTTTATTTCCAACTGTTATCAAAGGATGAGAATTGGTGCTATACCACTTGCTATTACCCTTAAAGACCTACGTCTTAGTTAGGGTTTCTATTGCTGTGATGAAACATCATGACCAAAAAGCAAGTTGTGGGGAAAAGGATTTATTTGAACTATACTTCCACAGTACTGTTCATCACTGAAGGAAGTCAGGACAAGAACTCAAATAGGGAAGGAACTCGAAGGCCATGGAAGGGTGCTGCTTACTGGCTTGCTTCTCATGGCTTAATCAGTCTGCTTTCCTGTAGAACCCAGGACCACCAGCCCAGGGATGTAGCCACTTCAATGGGCTGGGCCCTCCCTCATCAATCACTAACTAAGAAAAAGCCTTACAGCTGGATCTTATGGAGACATTTTCTCAATCGAGGTTCCACCCTCTTCAGGTAACTTGTTTGTGTGTCAAGTTGACATAAGATTGGCCAGCTCAACCTACTAGCTAAATTCTTCCTTTTTGTTTCACAGCTTTTCTTCTTTTCTGGCTTAGAGGTCTTGGCACAGAAAGTACCATTTAATGGGAAGGTTTGGAAGTTAAATTTGTTTTCTTGAGGATATGAGATGGATCAGAGGATCAACATATCCGCTATACAAACCTGATGACCTAAGCTTAGAACACGTATTTAAAAAAAAAAAGGCTGGGCGGGGGTGGCACACGCCTTTAATCCCAGCACTTGGGAGGCAGAGGCAGGCGGATTTCTGAGTTCGGGAGTTCGAGGCTAGCCTGGTCTACAGAGTGAGTTCCAGGACAGCCAGGGCTACTCAGAGAAACCATGTCTCGAAAAACAAAAACAAAACAAAACAAAAAAAAGCTGGCTGCAGTGGTGCACATTTGTAATTCTAGGATTCCTGTGGGGAGAAGGGATAGATGGGATAGAAGGAACATCGGGAAGCTTGAGAGCCAGCCAGCCCAGTATGTGCAATGCAGCAGAAATGAGGAAGAGCCCACTTGAGCAAGGTGAAAGGACAGAAGCCATATGTGAAAAATTGTTCTCTGAAAGACAGGTATGGGGGCTCACACCTTTAATCCCAGCATTTGGTAAGCAGAAGTTAGTAGCTTTGGGAGTTTGGGATGGCCAGCTTGGTCTACATAGTGAGTTCCAGGCCAGCTATAGATGTTTCACATACAAAACAACCACAGAAAACAAAACAAAACAAAACATGTGGCTGGGTGTAGTGGCATACAACATTGATCAAAGCACTCAGGAGGCAGAGGCGAGGTAGGCAGATCACTCTGAACTTGAGACCAACTTTGTCTCCATATCGATTTTCAAACCACCCTGGGTTTTGTAATGACACTCTGTTTCATATAAGTGAAGAAAAAAAATAAAAGCAACAACAACAAAAACTTGTTCTCTGACCTCCTCATGTATACCAGGCACACTTTCACTAACACACACACACACACACAGAGAGAGAGAGAGAGAGAGACAGAGACAGAGACAGAGAGAGAGACAGAGAGAGAGACAGAGAAAGACAGAGAGAGAGACAGAGAGAGAGAGACAGAGAGAGAGAGAGAGACAGAGAGAGAGAGAGAGAGATACACATTCATGCACATATATATATACACACATACCAATATGCACATCTTTAAATGTTTTATTTCATGTGTATGAATGTTTTGCCATATGTATTTATATGCACCATGTGTGTACTAGGTATCTGAACTGGAAGCCAAATGTCAGATCCCCTGAAACCAGAGTGATGAATGGTTTTGAGCCATTGTAGCTGCTGGAATTGAACCTTGACCCTCTGCAGGAGCCAGTGCTCTTACCTGATGAGCCAACTCTCTAACCTCTAAATAAAAGATTTTGAAATATTTGAAAATTGTTAGCTGCCCCTCATGTCTCTGAGTCAACATGCCATAGAGGAAAATATAGTGTTGGCTGAGATGGCTGACCTTAACTAAAGAAGTAACGTTGTACTGTCATTTGGGAGTTGAAGAAAAGTGTGCTTAAATGGTGAGTAGTTGTTCAGACTCGATCATATTTCTATGTCCTGGTATTAAGGTAAGCGGGAAATTAAGATAACCAATCGTAGGAAGGACTTCTAATGGGGCGCTACAGAATGAAGACTTGGGTTACACCACTAAGTGAAGAATTGTGTGTATTTGGGATATATGTCAGAGGTAAAGGGAATAGAGAAAGTGGTTAGAAGATAGCCGTAAGTACCAGCTCTGACTGAGTGGTCACAGAGATGAAGACTATTCTATTAACAGTTAGGAATACATCTATATAACTCAGTTTAGCTATGTGTATTTTTGTTTTCTTCTAATAATTCTGCATCTTGAAACAAAGGCATATTGATTTTATTGTAATCTTTTAGTATTGTTCTTAAAAATGGGATTTCTATTTTTATTTCTATTGATATTTACTGGTGTTGGGGGTGCCCAAGGAGGCAAGAAAAGGGTGTTAGATCTATTGGAACTAGAGTTACAGGCAGTTGTAAAACACCCAATGTGAGTGCTGAGAACTAAATCTGGGTCCTCTGGAAGAGCAGTTAGTGCTCTTAACCACGGAGCTATATCTCTAGCTCCTTAGTATTGCTTTTTAATAATGTACTATTTGAGTTATGGGTTATCAAGAAAAATAAATCTCAACCAATAATTTTGCCTCCTCTTTTGAGCAAGGAGTTTTAATTGAACACACTGTCGTAAATGAATTTACAACCTTGTTCTTATTTGGAAATCATAGTTTAATGCTATACACATGGGTATCAAGCTTTAAATGGTGGATTTTTAAGATAAAGTTTCTTTCTCAACTTGATTTCACCATGGGGTTTCATTATTAAACATGCCTGAGTGTTTCTGTGGGCATATGTCCATGTGACGTTCACATCTGAATCAGTTTCGTCATTACTCTCCCCAATATGCATGGGTATTCCACCATCTACTTAGGATCTGAATAGAACAGAAAAAGCAGAAGCATGGAATTTGACCATTTCTTTCTGCCTTCCTGCTTCAGATGGTCCATTGATCTCCTCCTTCCTTTGTACTGGGATTATTACTGGCTCCCTTAGTTTTTAGGCCTTAGGATTCAGGCTAGATTTCCATCATTGACATCATTAGGTCTCAGAGTTACCAATAGCAGACAAATTGGGGGACTTCTAAGCTTACATAATCAGGAGAGTAAACCAATTCTTCAGGATATGTGCCATAAATGTATGTGTATGCATGTACACACGTGCACATATGTGGGGAAAATTTAAAAGCCGCCTCAGCGGTGGGGCCCCTGAGGGGCTTCCACCTCCGTGGTGGGTCCCACATTCGGGAGGAATCCTATGGTTCCAGCGGCCCGGAGGCCTTGGCGACGACAGGCCCCAATAACACGAGGAAGTCTTTGGTTCCAAAAAGGTTTATTGTCATGGCAGATGATAGATGGATCTAGGCGTACCCCCCAGAACTCAGGGCAGTCCCGAGTTATATAGGGAGGGAGAAAGGGGGAGGATTGGGAGAGGATCTGGGGGAGGCATGTTTAATTTGCTCTGCCCTCTGGCCTTCATTAGTATGTAAATCCCTAGGGCCTGAGGCCTATAGCCTGGCCTATGTAATTCTATGGAGACCGTGACTGTTGTTCAGGATCCTGGGTTCTGGGGGGCGCCAAACTCCTGCCGGTTCTCACGCAGAATCCTACCCAGAATTTGCAGAGTCTCGGGGTTCTAGGCACCTGCTCCACCATGACCCAGGAGAGTAAACCAATTCTTCAGGATATGTGCCATAAATGTATGTGTATGAATGGACACACGTGCACATATGTGTGTGTGCACATACACTTCCTCTATTGGCTCATTTCTCTGGATAATACTGACTGTTAAACATACATATGTGTTCATGTATCTGAGAATTTATCCCTTTCTTCTAAACTCTTCAATAATCTTTCTTTCTTTCTTTCTTTCTTTCTTTCTTTCTTTCTTTCTTTCTTTCTTTCTTTTTCTTTCTTTCTTTTTCTTTCTTTCTTTCTCCTTCCTTCCTTCCTTCCTTCCTTCCTTCCTTCCTTCCTTCCTTTCTTTCTTTCTTTCTTTCTTTCTTTCTTTCTTTCTTTCTTTCTTTCGTCTGGGAAAGGTGCATGCTTGACAAGGCTTGAGTATAGAGGTTAGAGGACAATTTTTAGGACTCAATTCTCTCCTTCCACCATATGGATCCCAAACGTTGAACTCTGGTCATAAGGCTTGGTGGCAAGTACCTTAACTGGCTGAACCACCTTGCTGGCTTTATCCACTTCTTTTACATTATTCATTTTGTTGGTGTCAGAATCCAGACTAGATGCTCAAACTACACACATTTGTAGCAGTGTTTCTCATTCTTCATATCTGATTTTCTGTACAAACCTTAGGCTGACAAACTCTGAAGTATCAGTGGTTACTGGTGACATACCAGCTATGTTAGATATGCATAAACTAAGTGGCCCCTAAACAATTTTGGGGTTGAAATTCAAGGGATACACTGAAACAGACTGTCCTTTTTTTTTTTAAAGATTTTTTTATTTATTTTATGTATATGAGTACACCGTAGCTGTCAGGGCATCAGATCCCATTACAGATGGTTGTGAGCCACCATATGGTTGCTGGGAATTGAACTCAGGACCTCTGGAAGAGCAGTCTATGCTCTTAACTGCTGAGCCATCTCTCCAGCCCCAGACTGTCCTTCTTAACAAAAAAATTTATTAGAAGAGATATTAATGTCATGGCTAGAAAGGCAGATAGCAGCAAGGCAGGGAGTTTGAAGAGAGTTTGGCCCATGTGGTAGCATAAAGGTACCTTATAGTTTTCACAGGAAGTGTGGAATTGGAACAAGATTTGAAACTTTATTTAGTGTTTACAGTTGTCTCAGCCCACCGTGGGTGGTTCCATCCCTAGGCTAGTTGTCCTGGGTTGTATTAGAAAGCAGGCTGAGCAAGCCATCAAGTGCAAGCTAATAAACAGCACTCCTCCATGGCCTCTGCATCAGCTCCTACCTCCAGGTTCCTGCTTTGAGTTCCTGCCTTGGATTTCCTTGATGATGGCTGAATAAACACTTTCTTCCCCCAACACGATCTTGGTTGGTGTTTTATGACAGCAGAAAACATCAAACTAGGACAGTGATTGATAAGCTTCTTTCCTGGCTGACCATGACTGGGGCTCAACAGGAAGCAAGAAACTAGAGAAACAAGTCCGGGTTCATACAGGTTGTGGTAATCTGAAATCAGATCCTAATGCCTGTGTAGCAAATGCTTTATCCACTGGATCATCTCCTCAGCCTGAGATCTGACGTCAATGTACTAATAGAATGTTTCTTCTTAGTGTCTTTTGCTCATCCCATAGGTTTTAATATATTTGATTTCACTTTCATTTGCCTAGAGGTATTATTGTTAATTAACCTTTTGAATCTCTTTTTTTTTTATTTGATCCATTGTTCAGGAATACATGGCTTAATTTTTACTACAGATTTTCCAACTTTCTTAGATTTCTGATAGATTTCTAGTTCTATTTGATGTGAATACCATCTTCTTAAATCAACTAAGGCTTGTTTTGTGGACTTACCATATGGTCTATTCTGGAGGGATATTTTATGTGTACTTGAGAAGAATGTGGATGGATTGTGGTGCTATTGGGTAGAATGTTCTATATATGTCTTCTTGGTCCATTTGGTCTAAAATATAGCTCTTATTGACTTTGTGTCTGGAAGATCTATTCATTGTTGAAAGCATAGTATCAAAGTCCTCTACTCTCATTGCATAGCTGTCAATTTCTCCCTCAGTCCTACCAGTGTTTAATATATGTAGATGCTATTGTGTTGTGCGCATATGTATTTATAGCTGGTACATATTTGATACACTTGGTACATAATGATAACAGAACCTGTTATCATTATAGAATGCCCATCTTTGTCTCCTGTGACAATTTTTGAATTAGGGCTCATTTTGTCTAAGTACTGTCGCTCACACTCTCCGATGGATTTCATTTGCATAAATATACCTTCCTATCCTTTTACTTCCAGCCTCTGTGCCCTTAAAGGTACAGTAGGCTCTTGTAAATAGCATGTAGTTATGTCTTTTTGTCACATCCTTTCAACCATTTCATGTATCTCCTGATTGGAGAATTGAATTCATTTACATTCAAGGCAATCATGAAGGGGTTTCTCTTGTCATTTTATTCATTGTCTTTTCATTTATAGATCCTTTGTATCCTTTCATCCTCTTGTGATTTGATGGTCTTCTGTAGCACTGTGCCCATTCCTTTATCTCTTGTGTGTATCTATCATTGGTATTTTTCCTTTGTTATTACCACGGGACTTACATAAATATCACATAGCTATAAAAACACTATTTTGAATGAATAGCTTTGATCACATACAAAAAACTCCTACTCTTTTATTCCCATGAACAATTTTCTCTTTTCTATGTCACGATTTAAGTCTATTTTATGCTGTGTATCCACTAACAAATTATAACTATGAATCCTAGCAAATTACATAGCTACGATATAATTGAGTTGAGTGTGCACTAGGACCCTGCAGGACAAGTTTTAATAACATTCCTCTATGAATTAACTTTTCAAATTCTCTAGAAATTTAGCAGAACATTTTATCTGACCTTTTTGTTGAAAGCGCACTTTCTGTTCTATGTTGGAGTCAAAGGTTATCAGAAGTATAGGCTACCATAGGAAGCAGTTTTCATCTCTAGCTGAAATACTGGAACCCATCCTGTCTTTGGCAAGAAGCTGAATCTTATTTTTAAAATTTGCTGCTTTATAAAGAACATTAATGCGATGTCAGTTTAAGTCAAATGCTCTAGTCTCGGATTTTAATCCCCATAGGGTCTGCATCATGGCATTTATTTTTACACTGCACTGGGAGAGTATGAATGCTTAGGTTTCTGTGTAATGATTTCCGTCAACTGTTGTGCTAGTGAGTAAAAAAAAAAAATCACTGCTTCACTTATTTGTTGGGATTACTGATGGGTTTCTTGCCAATTCAGTAACAATTATCTCACATTGTAGTCTTGCCGTTTGACAGAATCCTGTTTGTGGTAGCTTGTGAAGAAATGTCTGCTGTGGGAAGGAATGATCTGTTTCTCTTGTTGTTGGTTTTTTTTTTTTCAAGTGGTGGAGAATCATAAACAAATGCTCTATATCATGACTGAGTTGGCAGGAAATTAGGTCTATCATCATTTAAATGACCAGTCAGATACCAGGAAGCAGATGAACAATGTCATAGCAAGAGTTTCTATAAGTGTGGGTTGTGTTTGCTCCTAGTCAAGGACAAGGGACGGTAAGATAATAACCAGACAATAATGAGGGTTAAAGCACTAAAGGTATCTGATCTGATGTTTAATATCTTTCTTTACTTTCGACCAACATTCCAGAGCATATGTCCTGAATGTAGCTTTCATATTGTATTGGAATATATGCATGTATTTATAAGAGTCTGTTTCTATCAATCTTTATTTACAAAATGTGTATTTTGTCTGAATGTATTCATGTGCACCATGTGTATGTCTGGTGCCCATGCAAGTTGGAACATGGCATCAGATCTGCTGGAACTAGAATCACAGATGATTTTGAGCTGTCACATGGGTACCAGAAACTGAACCCAGGTCCTCTGCAAAAGTAGCAAGTGCTCATAACCATCAGGTCAATTCTCCAGCCCCCTAGATGTCTGTTATGTAATGCTGGGAAAGCAGCCCCAGAGCCTTTCACTTGCTAGGTGAGCCCTCTCTCTCTAGATCTTAGAGCAGCATTCCTTCCCTGTCGGTGGCACTTTGGCAAAACCTTTTCTCCCAAAATATTTACATTACAATTCAGAACAGGAGCAAAGTTACAGTTATGAAGTAGCAAAGGAAATAGTGTTATGGTGGGGGCGGGGTCGCTACCACAGGAGGAACTGTAGTAAAGGGTTAGAGAAGGTGGAGAACCACTCTACAGAATAGTTTTTTAAAGCCTCAAATTGAATTTAAAGCTAAACAGAAGCTTATGGCTCTCTGTTGCCCCTTTTGCGTGGAGAAAGAGGATACAATAATCCTGACAAAATAGGAATTGATCAAAAGAAGACAGTCGACCCTTAGCAACTGTAGCAATTGGTGAATAGGAAATACCACTTTTACCTTTGTAAGTTGCTTTTATTGCCTGATTTCTTCTCCTTTCTTTTCTTTCCTTCTTTCTCTTTTCCTTTTTTTCTTTTTTTTCTTTTTTTTTTTTTGAGGGACAGCGTTTTTCTGCATGGCCCTGGCTATCCTGGAACTTGATCTGTAGACCAGGCTGGCTTTGAAATCACAAAGATCTGCTTGCCTCTACCTCCTGAGTTTTGAGATTGAGGTGTGTCTGACATTTGTATTGCTTTCTTAAGGATGGTAGGCTTGGACAGTTGAAGTCCTTGCCCTCATTCCTTCCTTACTAAACCTTCAGTATTGTTTCTCTTCCCCTCTTAGGGAGTGGATTGAAAAGACTATAAACACAAATATGGGCATCACCTGAACTTGAAACATCAAAGCCTGCTCCTGTCAACCACCCGTGGAGTTACTTGGTAGTCAAATTCATTTTTTTCTACACTCTTTCTGCTACCTGAATTTCTTACCTGAATCTGGAACCATGTGTAGCTCTGTATCCACTACTACCCATGTCTCCTGGTCTAGATACCCATTGTACCAAGTTCTGAAATGGCTGCTTCCAAGTCCTCTTGTCATTGAGACTTGTTTGTGTTGAAAAAGCTTAGATGCACTTGAGCAGTGAGGCTTTTATGGTGACTAACAATCCACATAGGAATAATTCAAGAAATGACGAGATAAGGGCTGGAGAAATTGTTCAGTGAGTAAGAGCACTTGCTGCTCTTGCAGGAGACTGGCGTTTAGTTACTGTACCCGGCCGCAGGCAGCTCACAACTGCCCCTAGCTCCACAGGATCAGATGCTCCTTTCTGGCCTACAAAGGCATCCTCTCCCACATCTCTATGTACACACAGACACAGACAGATACACACAAACACACATGTAGTAAAAATTTAAAGGAAATTAATGATGATGAGCCGGGCAGTAGTGGTGCACGCCTTTAATCCCAGGACTTGGGAGGCAGAGGCAGGTGGATTTCTGAGTTCGAGGCCAGCCTGGTCTACAAAGTGAGTTCCAGGACAGCCAAGGGTACACAGAGAAACCGTGTCTCAACCCTGCCCGCCCCCCAAAATTAGTGATGATGATATAATGGATATCATTCATTGAATAAATACAAGATGCTTGGCACTTTATATAGAACCATGCTCTATTAATTCCATTTTACTGTTGAAGGATGTGAAACCCAGACAAACACAATATTTGCATACTTCTACAGCACAGCAGGAATTCAAAACCACTTCCAACTGGATTTGACTGCAAGAAAGCAATATAGAAATATCTACCAATGTCTCCCTTCAATAACAAGGACAGCCTATGATATTTGGGTCAAAATATGTTGGAGAATCCCATAACTTAATATGGGAATTAACATAGGGCCTGTAGAGGTAACTTAGCAGTCAAGAGTGCTTTTTGCTCTTCCAGAGGAACTGACTTTGGTTCTCAGCACCCACATCAGCTGTTTCACAACTTCACCTCACTCCAGATGGAGGGATCTAATAGCCTCTTCTGGCATTTAAAGGTACCAGCCCCTTGAGTCCACATACACAGAGAGGCACACACCAAAAAAATCTTTAAAAATAAAAATAAAAGGAAGTTGACGTGTCTCAGAGAAGCACTAAAGCTGAACAAAATGCTTTGTAATAAGTACAAAGAGCGATTGTTTCACTTTACCTTCATTAATTAGCTCCTTCCCCAAGCTGTTTCAGCTCAGGGTTCCAAGAGATCCATCTATTTGGCCCAGGACTTCTCCCTCTAGAAAAGAGCGAAGAAAGCACATAATCAACATCTTTACCCCCTTAAAAGCACAGTCCAACAGTCCCATAGCTAAAGAGAGTAGACAGCCCTCGGCAGCCCACAGAAATTAAAAGAAGGCACATGGGCCGGGTGTGGTGATGCATGCTTGCAATCTCAGCACTTGGAAGGTTAAAGGAGGAGAGTCAGGAGTCCAAGGTCATCCTTAACTTCAAGGTTATCCTCAGCTACACCCTGAATTCACTGCAAGTCTGAGCTGTATGAGATCCTGTGTCAATAAAATAAAATAATGTAAAATAAAACAACAACCTAGAGAGGTACTGGAGAGATGGCCCAACAGTTAAGATGACTCACTGCTCTTGTGGAAGCTCTGGGTTCTGTCCCCAGCACCCACATTGTGCTCATAACTGCCTGGAAACTGGCACCTTTTTTTTGTCTCTCTAGACACTAGCTCAAACATGAACACATAAACACATACAGACACACACACACATACATGCATATACATGCACAGAGAAGAGGGATAGAGGTAGCAATTTCTTCAGAGGTTGCCATGTTCTACATGGACAGCAAGGTAAGCTAGCAAAAATATAAAGAATCAAAGACATATTTTCTTGCCTTTTTGTGATGCTCATATAATAACATAATGGACAAGGGGTGATTTATGAAGAATACAGTTTTATTTCTTAAAATCTCAAAGGCTGGGGAGTACATGGTTCAGGGAGGCCTCATGTCTGGTGATGTCATGTATATATGCTACAAGAGCAGGCCCAAACTTGTTTTTATATCACTCTCATGGTAATGAGCTCAGTTCTGAAATAACAATAGCAATCTATTCATGGGAGAAGAGTCCTCATGTATTGGCACTGTTGCTTTAAGGATTAAATTTTATATACATTGTATTACTAATGGAACAAAATAAATCTCGATTAGCTAACAATAAAGAAATTCAATGGTTTGTGAGATGGCTCAGTGGGTAAAGCCTGATGACCCGCGTTCGATTCCCAGGAGAAGAAAATACCACATGTTGTCCACTGATGTTCAAATGTATACATCATAGCATTGCTACCCAACTCTCCAAAAAATAAATGTATAAAATGCTGTTTTAACATAAGATATACACTAAGTTCTTTTATCATCAACATGATCTGACAAGAAGTAACTTCATGGAAGAAGGATTCGTTTGTCTCATGAGCTAAGGGCATAGTCCATCCTGTCAGAGAAGGCACAGTATTGGGAGTGTGAAGTGGCCTGTCACATTGTATTCACAGTCAAAAAGAAGATAACTAGGAATGCTTATGCTCCTTTTCCATTCACTCTGGGGCCCCCATCCCTGGTGATGGTACCATACATGTTTAGGGTCTTCTTCAACGTCTTCCCTCCCCAGCTAAATGTCTCTAGATGTACCCTCGAAGACACACCTAGACTCTCCTAGGTGACTCCAAATCCAGTCAAGTTAACAATGATGATCAATCCACATGGAGATCTAAGATTTACATGACAAATAATTTAAAGTAGTTATATTAAAGAAAGTCTCCGTGAAGTCGTTCTGCATCTCCACGATTTGTAGTATCCCCACATCTCTGAAACACACATATACAACTAAATACAGTCAGCAAGACGTGAAAAAAATAGGAATACTAAGAAAGATGGAGAAACCATAAAAATCCTAAACAACTGTTAAAGCTAAATTGAAGAATTCAGCCCAGTACCTCTAAAGCAGCAACGCAAGACCAGCAAGGAGAAAAAAAGAATCAAACTCAAAGACAGATTATTTAAAATTACCCATTCAGAGCAAAATAACATACGAAAAAGAACAAAAAAAAACTTACAGATTTTATAAGAAATAAATTAACCAATACACATGCACCACAGAAATTCCAGAAGGGGGAAAATCTGACAGAAAGCCTTTTTAAAGAAATAATGACAGTAGCTGTCCTCAGTACTATGACTGGCGGGAAGTGTCTGTGACATTTCTTTCCCTAAAAGAAAACCAGGATAATGAAATGTAATTGCTACTACACAGCAGTTTTTAAGGGAAAGTACTGGAGGGAGAAGAGCTGGCATAGAGATATAACAGAGCATGAAGGCCCGATAAAGGAAACAAAATACACAGCATCTACCATCGTATCACCCCAGATAAATTCAATCCTGAACCAAGAGGGACATCATATGGTTGAGAACGGATAGACAGGAAGGCCCCTGCTTTTCCATTAATACGTGTATACCTGAAAAGCTACTGAAGAAGTCTGAAGCATCACTGTTGCTGACTACAGTTTGGGAAGTTGCAGACAAATCCAAGTTATTGCTTGCAATTTGTTCTGCTCTCCATCGTAGATATACCCAAGAGTGAGAGAGCTGGATCACATATGAGTACTAATTTAATTTTTTTGTGAAGTATCCAGATCAGTTTTAGAAATGCTGCACCATTATGTGGGCCTACTTGCAATGTGCAGGGTTCAGATTTCCCCACATCTCCAATAATATTCGCTATGTTTTCTTTTCTGTATTTTTTATAATCACAGCCATCCTAATAGATTTTAAAAATTTATTTATATGTGTCTTTGTGCATATGTATATGGTTGGGTGCACCTGTGCATTCACCTGGATATTTATGTGGAGGACAGAGATGACACTGGATGTCCTCCATTGCTCTTTACTGGTTTCTACCTGTGGCTTTTCTTAAATTTTGGGTTCTGTGTCTCATCTTAGCTGAATGCCAGCAAACTCTAACATTCCTCCTGGTCTCCAGACCCATCAGAGTTGGAGTTACAGGCATTTGCAGAGATGCCTGGCTTCTTACATGGGTGCTGAGATCTGAACTCTGATCCTTATAATTTTGAAGCATATATTTTAACGATTAAGCCATCCCCTTAACCTCCATATTTAAATTATTCTTTAGAAGGGAGGGGAGTGACTATAATTGTTTTTTGTTTGTTTGTTGTTTGCTTTGCCTTAGAGTTGAAATAGCATCTTTTATACTTTTCACACAAAATTTTCATCAAACACATGGCAGACAAAAACTTCTCCCAATTATTGGCTTTTTTTTTCTGTGCCAAAATGTTCTAGACTAAACTAGTTCCACTTGTCAATTTTTCCCTTTATTTTCTATGTTCTTTATTTCATAATCAAGACTAATACCAACAAGCATTTCTTTCAACTCCTTGGGGACTCCTTTTCCCTCCACCATTACACAAGCCTGCTCCTTCTTATCCCATAGAGCTGCTGAGATCCTCTGGGACTTCCCTTGTCCCCTTCTCTGAGTACCCCCTCCCATCCAGTAGGCTCTGCTCAGAATCTCTGAGGCACTGGCTAGGCACCACTATATCCTATGCCACAGAGCTCTTGACTCCTCCAGGACCTCCAATCTTCATACCTCACACTGGCCTCCCAGCATTCCCAGGTACACCCTGCCTATGGCCACCCTATAGATTTCCTGACTATACACCCAGCCTTTGGAGTCCTCCTGCTTGACCAGAGCTTATTCAGGGTAGAGCAAGCATACTTGAAAGGGCCATGTCAGAAGTAAGCAAAGTAGAGGATCATCAAGGGAGACATCTTTGAGAGTGTCTGTTCTTGCAGATAGTGGACTCTCAAAAGAAGACTGGGATAGAATTTTCAGCTCTCAGTATCATTTCCAGGAAAGAAAACATCTCAGCCATCTGACAGCAGAGTCCTCTCCTGAACATCCTGTGTGCCTACACTGAAAGAAGAACGGTGATCTTAGCAAACAGAAAGGCATGGTTAGCAAAACCCAAGCCCCAGCACAATGAAAAAAGTAACATGAAAAACCAAGACAACATACCCCCTTCCAAAATTACCAATGCCAGGGTAATGAACCCTAATGAGAAGGACTTGGAAGATTTTCCAGATAACGAGTTCAAGAGAGTGATTATACTTATGGTCAGATGACTGAAAGAAGATATGAATATATCCAGAAGAACAAAAACAAACTCTGAATCAGATGCTGAAGTTAATCCGAAATATGAAAGTAGAGTGCACCATTTAGAATTGCTGAAGCAATGTTGGAAATAAATAACCCAATAAGGCAAAACAACAAGAACTCAGTGGAACGCCTTACCCATAAGAATGGACCATGTTGAAAACAGAGTGTAGAATGGAAGACAAGGTTATGGAATTGGATCATTCAGTGAAAGTCAATAAGGAATTTTAAAATATATATATGAGAAAAAACACAAATGAACTTTGGGACACCAAGAAGAGACCTAACTTCAAGTTATCACCTGATCTTTAAACACACAAAACAAAAACACTCATACACACACACACACACACACACACACACACACACACACACACACAAGCTCAATAATAGTAACAACAACAACAACAACAAGAAAATCAATTATTTCTTGTTTGATCAATCCTGGTGTGGTTATTTGTCAGTTTAAATCTTCCTGCTCAATTTTCTTCAAGTGCTTGTATTCTCTGTGTTTTCTTTGCATTCATTGAGTTTTCTTAAAACAATTGTTTTATTCATTTAAAAAATATTTTTAATTGCAATGCTGGGAACTGAACTCCAGTCCCCAATGCAGCTGTTTTATATTCTCTAAGAATTCTCCCATATGAACCCACGCCTGCTCAGTATCCGGTGCATTGTTTTGAGTACTGGGTGATGCCATAGCCTTTCAAAAGATAGTTGGGATTGTTAACATGTGACATCATCTGAACATTGAAAACTCTGATCTTTTTTTGTCTTCTCAGAAATTCTAAGTAGGCTGCTTTTCTCCGAGACTGACGTAAATTCCATCATTTTAACACAAGGTGGCGCCAAGGTCCAGATTTGCTACTAGCCAGCTGTTGCCCTGAGGTCTCAGTTTCAATACTAGGAAGTAATCCTAGCTCAAGTTCATCCCCAGTCTTCTATGGGGACTCTAAACAAGAGATTGTTTAGAGAATGGTCTGTTCTCATAAGCCTTGGGGCCAAGATAAGCCTAGACAGCCATCTGCAGTTTCTAAGTCAGCCACTAAAATTTTACCTAGATTTAAACATTGTAGATAGACTAGTCTAGGCTTCCACGGCACACTTGTGGCCACCAAACCCACCAAGCAGTGCCATGCCCTAAGCTCATAGCCTTCAAAACCAGTCCAATAGTGTGTTAGGACAAGGCCCACATGTCTCCCATCTGAGTAGCATCCAGGCTCGACCCTGTTTAGTTTTGAAAATAAGGGCCATACGTCTATGGAATGCTTACTGCTAATTTGGGAATCTGAGCTCAAGTCCTTGCAGCCAGTCACAAGTGATGCTAACTGGAACAGAGGTCTGATAACCCAAGGCCATGTGACTTCCCCTGACATTGGAGCTCTGCCAGACACTCTGTTCATAAGTACACCTGGGAATGAGGGGCTTTTATTCTTGCCAGTGTGAGTTGTCCTTAAGCCTGGCACTAGATTTCAGAACAAAGTCTTGTGATTATTACCTAATCCTATTTCCAGAATATAGGGACTTGAACCATGCCATGTTCCCCAAGGTTAGGGTAGTGTGGATACAAACAGATCTGGAGAAGATGCTAAGCCGAACTGTATCTGAGTCTCATGGCAGTAAGGACCTTCGTTCATTCAGTGGAGCACCGAATCCCATGCCCCAGACAGTGGGGATACAAGCTGAGACATGAATCTTTCCCACTGGAGCACAGCTCTCTGCCTGGTGTTGGAGCCAGTCCTGAGTCCTGTTCATGAGGACTGGCCTGGAAGAGCTCTGCTAAGCTAGACCTTGTGTGGATCTTACATCCTAGGAGCTTACACGGTCTCAGGAAGAGGGCATAGTATACTGCCACCTCTAAAGCTGGTAAAGGTAGGTCTGGGACTCAGGCATACAGATCTCAGCCTGATTCTGGAGCCACTTTAGAGTCTCTGCCTCTGAGCACTAGTTATATAAAGGGCCTACCATTTCTTCTTTGTGTATATGTACTCTCTCTCTCTCTCTCTCTCTCTCTCTCTCTCTCTCTCTCTCTCTCTCTCTCT
>NW_021604605.1:598483-603943 GCF_004785775.1 Grammomys surdaster | reverse complement strand
TCTCTCTCTCTCTCTCTCTCTCTCTCTCTCTCTCTCTCTCTCTCTCTGTGTGTGTGTGTGTGTGTGTGTGTGTGTGTGTGTGTGTGTGTGATCTCACCACAGTGGGCCTGGCATGGGCTCTGCTTCCTGGGATATTAGAGTCGAGGTGTTGTTTTAACAACTTGAACTAACACAGTTCCCAAAGCAAGATTGGGGCTTGCAGCAATGATCTAAGAGACACCAACTTTCCCTATGGTGGGCCTGGTACTGGATTTCTTTTAAAATTATTGTACTGACTTATTAATTCTATATGAGTGTGTGCACTAGAGTGGAGGTCAGAAGCTAACTTGTAGGAGTCTCCTTCGACCATGTGGGTCCAGGGAATTGAACTTAGATCATCAGACTTACTGGCAAGCTCCTTCATCTGTTGAGCCACTGGTTCTAAATTTCAAGATTAAGGCCTTCATTTAACCCTATCTCATCCCCAAGGGGAGGCGCCCCTCCTTGCTCTGCAGTGCTTGGAGTTGAGATGCACATGTGACAAGAGAACGCTTTCCTGTGTGCTTTCTTCATTTAAGTGTTTTCCTTTTCTAAGATTAAAAGCACGTGCTGTGGTCCTCTCCTGACTCCATTGTCTTGTTGTGAGAGCTTGTTAGGGTATCTTTGCCACTAGCTTAGTCACAAGCCAGCTCATTCTCTTCTTTTCCCTTCTCTTCTCTTCCCCTCTCCTCATCTTTCCTTCTCCTCCCCTTCTCCCCTCCGACCTCTGATTTCTTGGTCTAAGAATAAAACCAGCCTCATAATATCAACTGGAAAACGGTTTCATCTATTTCTCTCTTCCAGGAGAAATTCTGTTAATCCTCTAAAGATTACGTACAAGTCTCTGTGGAGTTTGAAGTGTCCTTTATAGGTGTTTTTAAAATGACAAATTCATGTTGATCAGTTGATTTTCCCATGTTGGGTTTGGTGTTTGTTTCTGTTCAGTTTCATTAGTTCGTGCCGCTAGTTTTATTATTTTCATCCTTTTCTGCATGCTTGGGATTCACAGCCTTCTTCTTTATCAGAATCTTTCGATGGGGATATAGATGGAGGGCTCTCTTCTGTGTCCTCTGTGCTATACAGTTCTTCCTAGGCCCTCCCCTCTCCGCCTCTTCCCACAAACTTTCATGTGTTGCATCCCATTGGTTCAATGAATGTCTTCTGAGCCTTCGAAGAGCTGCTAGGTTTAGATGTGCACTATTTAATTGCCAAGAGCTTGGAGAGTCTCCTTTTATCTTTCTGTTGTTTTCTAGCATGTAACCATTATGACAGACTTGAAACCCAGCACCAGACCCACCCCACCCGCCATGGTGAAAGCTAGTGTTGGCCAGAGTCCTGGATCCTTCCTGTCAGAACAAAACCATTATGGTTCCTACTTTTGAGGGTTTAAAATGATTTTCATGATTCATTTTCTGGTCAATTTTCATTCGTATGCCATGCACTTTTCAAAAGACTGCATGCTCTGTTGTTGCCGGGCAATGCATTAGACATAGTTGACACAGTTTTTCAGTAACTGCACTAGTTTTCTATGTCTTTTATAAGAGTTACTACAGGCTTGTTGATTAAAAACAACACACATTTATCACTTGACATACGGAAGTTTAAAGTCAAAGGAACTTCTGTCATCATGCCTCTTCTGTAAGAGTTTTATAAGAATTGCTATAACCCTGGAGAATCCAACCACCAAGTAAGTAGAGACTGGAAGACCTCTAGGGTTCACTGGCCAGTCTGTATTAATTACTTTTTTTTTTTTTTTGGTTTGGTTTTTCGAGACAGGGTTTCTCTGTGTGTCTCTGGCTGTCCTGGAACTCACTCTGTAGAGCAGGCTGGCCTCGAACTCAGAAATCCGCCTGTCTCTACCTCCCAAGTGCTGGGATTAAAGGCATGCGCCACCACCACCCGGCTATTAATTACTTTTCTATTACTGTGATAAAACAACATCACCAAAACCAACTCATGGAAGAGTTTATTTCAGCTCACGGTCTCAGAGTGATCAGACGCTATCATGGCAGAGAGGCCCGGCGACAATTGGTAGACAAAGCAGCAGGAGCAGAAAGCAGGGCGCTCACATCTTCAAACACAAGCAGGAATCAGGGAGAGAAAGAGAAATAATATAAAGAGGGGGAGGAGAGAGCACTGGAACGGCACAAGGCCTTTAGTTTCAAAGTTCTGCGCCTGATATACTTCCCCTTGCAAGATCTCTCCCCCTAAGCCTCCCCAACAGTACCACTAACTAGGACCTAAATGCTCAAATACTTGAAACAGGATGGAGGTGAGGGCATTTGTCATGGAAACCATTGCATAATGAAATCAAGTTGATGAGCTCCAGGCAAAGGAGAGACCCTGTTTCTCCAAAGAAGATGGCTAGAACTCCAGAAAAAAATGATGCCTCCACATGCACACATGCGCAGACATAAACAAAATGAAGACTGAAACAGGTCTCACTAGGTAAATAACAGGGCTATATTCCAACTGTTCTCGGAAGAGCGTCTTCATTTCATACTTTCCAGCTTCGAGAGGCCACCTATGTTCCTTGGTTCATGAATATGAAGGTCCATAGGATATGTGTTTCTGCCAACTACAGTGGTGTTTTTCAGTTCTTCTGTGTGTATGCCAATAGCCTATCTAATAGTCCTACCAGTTGCTGCAGTTGTTAAAGAGCCCAAGAACTGTGGATTTGTTTATTCCTCCTTTAGGTTTGTCAGTTTTTGCTTTGAGTGTTTCGATCTTCAGTGCCCTTTGTGGATCACTGTGTCAGCTTGGTATATTGAACCTTTTGTCTTTATGCAACGTACGTCTTCATCCCTGGTAATATTTGAATATACACCCTGAAGCTTACTTTATCTGATTTTAATATAGCTACTTGTGCTTTGTTTGATCAGTGACTAGGTGGCATACAATTGCCTTCCTTTTGCTTTCCGCCTTCCAATATCAGTATATTGGAAGTGGGTTTTTGTAGAGAGCCATGTTAGTTTACCCACTCTGCTAGCTTCAGTCTTTTAATAGATGCACCTACATTTACATTTAATAAAAAACTGATACACTGGGGCTGAACTCTTCATTAAATTGTGTACTTTCTTTCGGTTTTGGTCTCTTTTTTATTAAGGCAAAACTCATATCATTTTAAATGAAATATCTCAAAGTATACATTTCAATAACATTTTGTACATTCACACTGTTCAACGACATCTATGTGTCATTCCCCCAAATCAGTAAGGGAAAGAACCATGTTCCCACTAAGCAAACGTTCTCTATACCCTGCTCTTCCAAGCCCTTTCTCTGCCACTGATCCACACAAACCTATTTTCTTCCTCTGTGAATTTGCCTATTTGAAGTATTTCATAGAAATGAAATGACACAATTTATGAGCATTTGAGACTAGTGCCTCTTGATGACTATACTGTTTTCAAGGTTCATTGGCAGTCTATGTTAATAATTCACCGCTTTTTAAAAATCTTTTTTGGTCTTTCAAGATTGGATTTACTCTGTGTAGTCCTGGCTGTCCTAGATTTCTCTGTAGTCCAGGCTAGCTTCAAAGTCACAGAGATCCACCTGCCTCTGCATCTTGAGTGCTAAGATTAAAGGTGTGCACCACCACTGCCAAGCTCTCTTTATGTTTTTATTGTCTATCTGTGAGCATTTTTCATGCACATATACAAATACATATACAAACATATGTGTGCCTAGTACTCACAGATGTCAGGAGACAGTGTCACATCCCCTGGAACTAGAGTTACAGAGTGTGCGAACCAACATGGAGGTGCTGGGAACTGAACCTAGGTCCTCTGAAAGAGTAGCAAGTACTCTAACCAGTGAGCAATCTCTCTAGTCCCAATTTAAATATTCAAATAAATACAATAAACATTGATAGAAAGTAAATGTGAACACCAAATAATTCTTACATTGAATGTTTTAAGTTTAATCAATGTCACAAAACTCTATCTGTCTCTTTTCCTGGTGCTGGTGAAGGAACCTAGTACCTGGTTCATGCCATCTAAATGTTCTATCAATCTACTTGTAAGACAGAAGAACCTAATTAACCTGTCACACTGTACTACCACTTCTCAATACTATCTACCACTCTCTTGTCTCAGTCTTTTTCAATATTTTGAGCCAAAAGAATGCTTTTTAATTAGAAAACAATTAAATGTTTTATATATATATATATATATGTGTGTGTGTGTGTGTGTGTGTGTGTGTGTGTGTGTGTGTGTAGTGTATACATGGGTTACAAGGTAATGTCTTGATATTTATTATTTTATCATGGAATATACTTATCAAGCTATTTAATACATTTCTCAACACAAGAAAGTTTTTTATGTAGTAAGAACATTTAGTACATTTTCTTAGGTCAACTTTAAAAATATAATTTTGTTTTCTTTTTTTAAATTTATTTTTTATTGGATATCTTATTTATTTACAATACAGATATCATCGCCTTTCTCCATTTCCCCTCCCTAGAACCCCCTATCCTATCCCCCCTCCTCCTTTATGCTTTTATACCATTTTGATTACATGCATGTATTAAGGTCAGTTCTAAGTTGAGGGTCTAGCAATACAATAGATGCGAATAGTCAAGGAACAATTATCTTTAAGTATGATTTGTATGCTGCTCAATATTTGGTAAAAACTGAGAACGATGGCCCTGGGGGTGTAGCTCTATTAGAGTGGTTGCCTAGCGTGCACAAAGCCCTGAGTTAACTCATTGGTACTGCATAAATTGGATATAATGGCACTTAGGAAGTAGAAGCACGAGGAACAAAGCTTGAAGATCTGTAGGCATACTTTTTGGGGCTACTTTAATTGGGTTCTATTATCTACCACCCTTTAAACCCTTATTCCAACCCAGTCCCTTTCAACTCTTGTAGGAAGGAAAGAAAGGTTAACATTAGTTGGGAAAGGGGATGTAGGCTTTAGACTACTTCCTGCTGATTAAGGGCATTAAGTTCCTTGGGGCACGTCCAATCTCCGTTGTCAGGATGTACCCAACAAGAAATCCAACAACCCAGCAACACAGCAACCCAGCAATTCAGCAATCCAGCAATCCAGCAATAGCAAGCACAACAGCAGGGACCATCAGCAGGAGCAACAGCTGCCACAGGCCCTCTCAGGGCTCTCACATTCATATCCTCTCAAGAGTCCCCAGAATTCCAAAGATAAACCATTGGCAGCTGGTAAAAATCACACCCCTCCTAGAGCACGAGAAAAATCATAACATAGTTAGCAGTCCCATTTCCCACACGTGGGGTTAAAACAAAAACATCTTCTCAAAACATAACTAGATTTTTAAAGAGACCAAAAGTCTCACTACACAGACCAATCTTTGGTTCAGGTTCAATCTGGGCTAAAAGGCCCTTATCTGAGACACACACAGCATCAGCACCAGCACCAGCACCAGCACCAGCACCAGCACCAGCACCAGCACCAGCACCAGCACCAGCA
>NW_021604605.1:590723-598473 GCF_004785775.1 Grammomys surdaster | reverse complement strand
CAGCACCAGCACCAGCACCAGCACCAGCACCAGCACCAGCACCAGCATCAGCATCAGCACCACAAAAATCTGAAGAAGTTTATTCTCACTGAATCTCTTTTTTAAAAGAAAGTTCTATTTAGGTGCTGGAGAGAGGGCTCAGCAGCTAAAAGTAGTTATTGCCCTTGCAGAGGACGAGGGTTTATTTTGTAGAACTAATGTTACAGTATCTCCAGTTCTAGAAGATTCCATGCCTATGCTTACTGCTTGCATGTGATATACATACATGCAGGTAGGCCAAATATTCCTACACACAAAATAAAGTTTCATTTTGTTTTTTAATTAAATGGAGAGTACATCAGATCCCTTGGCACTGGAGTTACAGGCAACTGTGAGCCACCTAATATGGATGTTGGTCCCTGAACTCAGGTCCTCTTCAAGAGTACCCAACTCTTTTAACCATGGATAATAAAACCATGCATTTTCCTTCACTGTGCTTCACATTGTATTTCAAATGACAAAAAGTGGTCTTTGTGTCCTTTGGTAAGTCAAAATCCCCTGACCCAAGTTTTCTCAATGTAGCTGTCATACCCTATGAACTCAGTCTATAAAAATCTACGCCCCTCGGGCGGTCCTCGCTTCTTCGCCGGGGGGGGGGGGGGCGGGCGCCCGGCCCGCCTCAGCCTCCGCTTCGCCTCCCGGCCCGGGCGTCGGTGTGCGGGCTGCGAAGCTCCCGCGACCCAGAAGCACTCGGGCGCGGGCGGAGCGGCGGGGCTGTGTAGCTAGCTGCGCCATGGCCGCGTCAGCGTGGTGCTGCCTGCGCTGCTGCAGGGACGGCGGGACTGGCCACATTCCTCTCAAGGAGATGCCGGCCGTCCAGTTGGGAACAGATGTTGTCATCGTGAAAAATGGAAGAAGAATCTGTAGCACCGGTGATTGTTTAGCCAGCGCACCCTTACATCGGAACAAAAGCTTCTTCGAGTTCAAAATCCAGTCTACTGCAATCTGGGGTATAGGTGTTGTAACTCAGAAAGTTAACTTGAACCAGATTCCTCTTGGCCGAGACATGCATAGCCTGGTGATGAGAAATGACGGAGCCCTGTACCACAACAACGAAGAGAAAAACAGGTTGCCGGCAAACAGCCTTCCTCAGGAGGGAGATGTGGTGGGTATAACATATGACCATGTAGAATTAAATGTATATTTGAATGGGAAAAACATGCATTGTCCAGCATCAGGTATCCGAGGGACAGTGTATCCAGTTGTATATGTTGATGACAGTGCAATTCTGGATTGCCAGTTCAGTAAATTTTATCATACTCCTCCACCTGGTTTTGAAAAAATACTATTTGAGCAGCAGATCTTCTGAATGAGTTTGTTTTCAACACTTAGACTTCTGCACCATCACACAAGCACTTACCACTTAATAAAGCTCCCCTTCACCTAGAAACAAAAACACATGCTGAACAGCGAGCTTCTTCTTGTTGTCTAAGAAACCCATGTATTCATTATACCATGCTGAGGTTTGATTTAAAAGATCTAGGCAATTTATTTAATCTTATTTAAACAAATAAACCATGGGTTTGATTAACAGTATTATGTCGTAACATGTATATAAATATTTAAAGGGAATTTTTTTCTTATATAAAGTATTTGTTTGACAAAAAAAATCTACAAAATTGAGAGCTTTATTACACATGTTGAACTCTTGAAGAAGACTCAAGCAAACATGGCTTTTGGTCTGAGGAACTGCTTCTGAACTTAAACTGGAAAGTTTGGCCGGGCAGTGGTGGCCCACACCTTTAATCCCAGCACTCAGGTAGCAGAGGCAGGCAGATCTCTGACTTTGAGGCCAGCCAGGGTTATACAGAGAAACCCTGTTTCAATAAGACAAGAACAAGGGCTGGAGAAATGGCCCAGTGGCCAAGAGTACTGGCTGCTGTTGAAGGGGTTCAATTCCCAGCACCTACATGGGAACTCACAACTGTCTGTAACTCCAGTTCCAGGGAATCCAACACCGTCATATGAACATACAGCCAGGCAAAATACCAATATATAAAAAAATAAATAAGGTAAAATAAAAAAAAACAAAAGCAAAACAAACAAAAAATCATGGGAACTTAGAGTTGATATTCTCCCTGTTTACAATAGCTTATATCCATCCGTTTTAATGTTTTTCCACAGAGACCCAAGACTTGGTGTTAGTATACATGTATGACACGGCTATTGCTGATTTTAGGCCTATGGCTGATTTTAGGCCTTCAGTGTATAAGCAGGGCTGCTCCTGACATCTCCTCCCTTCTCTAAGTATAGAAGGGCTGTGGCAATTCTAATCTTGCGAAGGCGGGGATAGAGGCCTGACCTCCAGTTCTTGAAGGGGACCTTGTAATGGCTCCAGTCCCCCTGTCGTTGTCCAGTGAGGCATGAGGGCCATACCCATCCTGATGTCTTTTTCCTGGAGAGGGGATACTTTTGACATCAACCCCTATGCAGTCAGGCTTGTCCCTCAGGGAACCCAGATAGATATTTTTATCTTTTATTTATATTCCCTTGCAGTGCTTAGCCTCGCAGCCTAAGCAAGAATTCAGATCTCCAGTCAGAGGGGGTGCTGGGTGGCCCCTCTCTGCTTGGTCTAGGGGCAGAAGTCCCTCCTTTAGGTTGGGTGGAGATGGGTTTTGGGAACACCCTGGATAGAGTAACAACCTCATCTTGAGTCTCGTGGTCCTCCATAGCTAACTTATGATAATGTATCTCAATAGGTTTTGCTATATAAAGTGACTCTTTTTCTTAAAGGTACTCAGGAACATTGCAAAGTTTTCTTTAATAACTCTTCAGTCTTCCCTCAGCTTCTATAGCACAAGAAGTTGAAACCACCATTTTGCTCAGAAATTATAATGAGGACATGGAACAATGACTGCTGGATCTGAATGACATAGCCATTTGTAGAGTAAATAGCCAAGGCAGAAACTAAGTTGTGTACATTTGATGTCAATTCATTGTACTCAATTCCAAGTGCTATTTAATGAAGAAATTTGAAAAGTCATCTCTCAATAGGAAAAAAGCCTATGGACACTGACTGTTCACACCTATAAGAACGGACAGATTTTAAGGGTCTTCTTTCACTACAATGCCTCTTGTGATGTGCTCACTAAATGGTTGTCTACACAGTACTTAAATACCTGCAGTGATGGTGAAATCAGCTCTGTTTTAATACAGGAATCTAAACCATAGGGCTTACAGCCATTAGTATTTCTTCTTCTTCCTCCTGCTCTTCTTCCTTCTCCTCCTCTTCCTCTTTAGATTTACTTAGTTTTATTTTATGTGTCTGGGCATGCTGGACTGTAGGCTGAAAGAGGTATGCTGCTGTTGGAAGGGGACACTAATCTGCATTTCAGACACATAGGAGCTAATACATATATCCCATTAGCTCCCCATGGACCACATGCAGCCCAGTACAGATCTGAATACGGCCCAACACAAGATTATAAACTTAAGTACTCTGTTTAGAGATTCTTTGCAATTTTTTGTTGTTTAGCTTGATGGTGCAGCTCCGCAGTGTAAGCAAGTAGATGACAAACTACTGTTGCAATGTCAGAAAGTTGGACACTTCTGCATAAGGTGATCAAACTTCATCCCAAAGCTTATAGGAAGTGGGTGGTTAACTTCAAGCACAAGAGCAGTGTGCTACATGTTTTGTTTTCTAACTTGTCTGCAAGAAGAGTAGGGAATAAGTTGGACAGAAGCACAAAGGCCAGTAAAGAAGATTCTACATGAGACTCTAACAGAAAACCTCTGAGAATCCAACATAAAAACTCTGAAAATCATAGCAGAGTTTTCTGACATCTAGTCCTGAGGCATCAAAGAACATAAGGACTTGACCAAGAGAGAGCTGCAGCCTCTGGGGGACAATGTTCTGTAACAAGAGGGATCCAAACCAACCTTAGCTCTTTACTCAACTGAATCCTACCTTTCCAAAGCTCACACTTGGACTAGGGCTGACCGATCAGACTCATCCATTCCTCCTATCTAGTGGGAAAACGTCCTAAGGGAAGTCTGAACACCTTTTCTTTAAAATTTTATTACATCGAGTTATGTATGTCATTTTCATGCAAGTCTTTAATGTGCCTTGAGCATTTTCCACTCCCATACTTGGCTATTCTACCTCCTTTCCCTGGCATCTCCTCTTCATTGTAGCTCTTTGCTCCCCTAGAGCAGTGGTTCTCAACCCTCCTAATGCTGTGACCCTTAATACAGCTCCTCATGTTGTGGAGACCACCAACCATACAATTTTTAACATTTCTACTTCATAGCTATATTTTTGCTACTGCTGTGATTATTAATGTAAATATCTGATATACAGGCTATCTGATATGTGACCCCCAATGGAGTTGAGACCCACAGGTTCAGAACTGCTGCCTTAGACATTTCATTTCTACTTTCGGAACATCTGTACATAGATGCTTTTGTGAAAATAAATCTTGGAACCCCAAATGAGAGAAAACATGGCATGTTTCTCTTTCTGAGACTGTCTAGATTCCCTTCATGTGATTGTCTCTAGTAATGGAATTTCTGAGGCTAAAATTATTTAGCAGAGCAAAAGAAATAATTAAGCAGTGAAGAGATAGCAACTAGAATGGGAAGCAATCTTCGCTAGCTACACATCTGACAGAGGATTCACACCTAGAATATACAAAGAACTCACAAAAACTGAATTAAAGACCTGTGGGAATTGACTCATGGTGGCTAACAATCATTTGTACCTTCTGTTCCAGGGGATCTGACACTCTCTTCTGAGCTTCATGGATAACAAGCACTCTAGGGCATATGTGCATGCAAAACACCCATCCACATAAAGTAAAAATTAAAATATCTTAAAAACCAAATGGCAAGAAATCAACCAATTCACCCAACAAATGGTTTAATGAAATGAGCGGACAATTCTTAAACAAGAAGTACAAATGGGCAATAAACGTATGAAACAGCTAAGAAAGCAGAATTTTCTTAGAGTTCACTCTAGAGGCAGTGGGACCTGGGAGAATGGAGTGGATAAATGAGGCAGTCTAAAGTCCCATGCATCACACAGTTTATCCTTGGAGAGTTAAGAGGAGTCACATGAGTAAAGCATCCAATCACAAGGGCAGCTGCCCTGCAGGTGGTGGGCAAGCCACATGTGGCAAAACCATGTTTTTTTCCATAGAGGCATATAAACAAATAACAATATCCAATAGTAATGAATAATCTGAAGTAAATTCACTTTTTTCTGCTACACCTGGGAGGGACACAAAAACATAATCTAAGAATAATTCTGTGTTTTTTTTTTTTTTAAAAAAAAAAAAAACTCCGAGAGCACAAGACTTGTTTTGGTTTCTTGGAGTTTTCTCATAAGCACTCAGAAATCTCTTCATAGAAGTCTATCATTGGACCATGTTCCGAGACTTAGCCAACACACACACACACACACACACACACACAAATATAGATGTTTAAGTTAAACATAATAATAATTAAAGGACTCATGAATTTTGGAGGAGGTGGAAGGACACAGAAGGAGTTGGAGGAGGGAGGGGACAGAAATGATCAAATATGGTACCCATGTATGACATTCTCAAAAAACATATTTTCTAGAAGTCTTGGGCTAGAGAGATATCAGAAAAATAAGGTGGACAGCAATAAAGGAAGACACTGGACATTGACTCAACCTCTGTCCTTTATACATACTTACATGGGTGAGCACATACACACATGCATGCAAGAAACAGTACATGCACACATGTGCACATATGCACACACAAACACAAGATAAATTTTGTTTCTTTTTTTTAAATTTGACTGAGTAGTTCTATGTAACTCAGGCTGGCCTGGAACTTAAAATTCTCCTGCCTCCACAATTCCAAGTGCTAGGATTACAGGCCAATACTACCACACCTGGCTTAAAGACAATCTTTGTAAAAGTAGCTACAGAAAAAACAAATTAGCTTCATAAACAGCAGACTAGGTCTTCAAACTGGCATCTGTCGCTTACCTGAAAACCCTTTGCAATCTATTAAAGCTAAAATCGCAACTGTATTTATGCTGATGCCTTCAGCTGTTTCCATTCCCATCCTCATTTACTGTCAGCACATTGTTTTCAGTGCTGTGGACTTCCATATTCCGAGCAGGTTCCCCAGGCAGATCCGTACTCAGCAGGAGGCATTAGGGCACGGTGGAAATAGCTTGGCTCTGCCTCTAGCAAGCTGGGTAACCTTGAGCAAATTAGTTCCCCTTTGAAAAGTCCAGGGATGTTTCTCATCAGTGAAATATATCCATTTTATAGGGTTGATGTGGCAATTATGTGAAAATTGCTTTTACTGCAATATCTATTATGATATAGGTGTTCCAGGAAATGCAGTCAATGTCCTCTTTGTGTTTATTTGGTTTTTCTTTTTTAAAAAGACTTAAGACCAATTTTAGACTTGACAGTAAAACTGAGGGAAAAACAGAGACTTCCAATCCTCTACTCTTCACCCACCCATGTGTAGCCTCCCAGTATCTTCTTTTAAGAAGTAAAAAAATCTCCAGTCAGTTATGATGTCGTGTGTCTGCAATTCCAGCATTCAAGAGGTAGAAGCAGGGTGGATCGGAAGTTCAACATCATCCTCAGTTACATAGCAAGTTCAGTGACACCCTAGGCTACAGGAGTTCTTGTCCCAAAAGCATTTTTAGAAAGGAGGACTAGAAAAATGTCTAAGTCAGTAAAATACTTGAAGACCTAAGTCCAGATCCACAGTGGTGCTCACCCCAGCTTTGGGAAGGCAGAGGCAGGAAAATTCCTGGGCCTCCTGGGCAACAGTCTAACCAGTCAGCAAACTCCAGTTTCGGTAAGAGACCTTCTCTTAAAAAATAAGTTGAAAGGTAGGTGAGATAGCTCAGCTGGTTAAGACAACCTCTGCCAAACCAGTAGACATGAGTTTGACCCCAGGATCCACATGGTGGGAAGAGAGAACCTATTCCTGCAAGCTGTCCTCTGACCAGTCTCTCTGTCTCTCTGTGTCTCTGTCTTTTTCTGTCTCTGTCTCTCTCTGTCTCTGTCTATCTCTCTGTGTCTCTGTCTCACTATCTCTCTATCTCTCTGTCTCTCTGTCTCTCTATCTCTGTCTGTCTGTCTGTCTGTCTCTCTCTCTCTCTCTCTCTCTCACACACACACACACACACACTAAATTAATAAATGTAATAAAAATTAAGGTGAAGAGTGTTTGGGATGGAGACTCCGGCACACGTGCACCTATACCTGCACACACAAGAAGGGATATAAACACAAAACTTTTTTTCTTTTTATTGAAAAAAGCTTTTATTCTCACATGATATATCCTGATTATGGCTTCCCCTCCCTCTACTTCTCCCAGTCCCTCCACACCTCCCCTCCCATCTGGATCTACCCTTTTCCAGTCTCTTATGAAAAAGCAAGTTTCCAAGGGATAGACACATAGGAAAATAAAACAAAAAGAGTCTCATCAATGTTGGGCAAAACAAACAAACGGAAGAAAAAGAGCCTAAGAGAAGGCACAAAATCAGAGACCTGCTTGTTCATACTCTATGAAAACACTAAACTAGAAGCCACAATGTATACACAAAGGACCTGTGGGGAAAGGGAGAAAAGAAAAAATATATAAATAAAATAATATAAAAATAAAAATATCAAGATAAAATATTTTTAGAAAGGAAGGAAGGAAGGAAGGAAGGAAGGTAGGAAGGAAGGAAGGAAGGAAGGAAGGAAGGAAGGAAGGAAGGAAGG
>NW_021604605.1:579158-590713 GCF_004785775.1 Grammomys surdaster | reverse complement strand
GAAGGAAGGAAGGAAGGAAGGAAGGAAGGAAGGAAGGAAGGAAGGAACCCTGACAGGGAACCTCCAAAGATGCTGTTGATTTACTGCTGGGCATGCAGGCTGCCCTTAAGAGAAGTTGATTTCCTCTGTGAACCACCCAAGGAGAAGACTAAATTTCCATTTGCAAGTGATTATCAATTGAAAATAGCGTCTGTGTTAGGGATTGAGCATGTGTCCACTTCTCCTTTCAGCTCTAGGACCCCATTTGGTTCAGACCCATGCAGGCCCTGTGCGTGCTGCCTCAGTCTCTGAATTCATATGTATGTCAATCATGTTGATTTAGAGGGTGTCTTAGTCAGTGTTCTGTTGCTGTGAAGAGACACCATGACCCAGGAAAGCTTTACAAAAGAAAGCATTAACTGTGGGCTGGCTTACAATTTTAGAAGCTCAGTTCATCGTCTTCATGGCAGGAAGGATGGCGGTACACACAGCACTGGAGAAGTAGTTGGGAGGTCCATCCTGATCCACAGAGAGAGAGCTGTCCTGCAGTTTTGAAACCTCAAAGCCCACACTCAGGGACACATTTTCTCCAACAAGGCCACCACTCTCTGATGACCAAACATTTAAATCTATGAGCCTATGGAGTCGATTTTCTTTCAAACAATCACAGTATTTATTCCCATCTCTTTTACAGGAGGAAGCTTCTTTGATGATGGCTATGCACGGCACTGATCTATGAGCAAAATGTCCTTAAAATTCTTTTTATTGCTATACTTTTTTAGAACAATAATATTTGGTTTTAATCCAGGTCCCTGGACTATCTAGTCTTTGTTTCTTGGTCATCTCATGCAATGGGCCTTAAGTTAAATTAGATACTGGTTGGTCACTCCCACAAGCTTTGTATCAGTTTTGCCCAAGCATATCTTGCAGGCAGGACACCACTGCAGATCAAAGGGTTTGTGACTAGGTTGGTATTTGTGTTTTTCCTTTGGTAACATGCAGTGTGCCTTCCTGTATCAAAGATGCTAATATGTAAGAGTGAAGGTTCTATGTAGCACGAGCCTGACTTCTCCATGTCCAGTGAGTTGTATAAGTGTTGGCCTCAGCAATGGAGCCTTGCTGTCAGTTTGTGGAGAGCAAGCAATAGTCTTGACGACAGCCTGGGTTGTTTGGGGATTCCCATGGGACCTCTTTGGACAACAAATCAATTAGATGTAACCTAGTCCCAGTACTGGAAACTTCATTTGGTGACAAGAAGTGTCCAGTTGAGGCTCTGTCTCTCCCATTATTTGACAATTACATTTAGAGAACCTTTATATATGTATATACTTTAGGAAGCTTCTACTGTATTAGGTCTGATATTATCCCTCAAATGGCCCTTAATTTTAGCTGTCTTTCCCCATATTTCCTCTCTCAGTCAAGGTTAATCTAAATAAAAACAAATGGGGAAAGAAAAGGGAACAGAAGACAGACAGGTCAAATGGGGAGGGATGTTAAAATGTCAAATATTCTCTTTTTGTGCATGTACGTTGAGAATGAAGACCACTTTCAGCTGTCACATTGTCCAGATTCCAGAAAATGTCACTACCACTCTGAAAGGATGCACAGTTATGGTGAAGGGCTCCAGAGGAAGCCTTTGAAAGGTGTTGAACCACATCAATGTAGAATGTGGTCTCCTTGGAAAGAAAAAGAGGAGGTTATGGGTTGAATTCAAGATGGGCAAACAAAAGGACCATTGTGTGAAATATCTGGAGTCACTTACAGAATGTAATGAAAGGAATTACCCTGGGCTTCAGTTACACCATAGGTCTTTGTACCCGCCCCCCATTATTAACACTGTTGTTTTTTTTTCCAATCAATATTGTTATTCAAGAGAATGGATCTCTTGTTAAAATCTAAAACTTGTTTGGCTGAAAATTTCATCTGCAGGGTTTGGATGAAAATAGGTGTTACTTTTTCTGTTTATCAAGCCCAGAAAGATGAATTAATCTTGGAAGGGAACAATATTGAGGCAGTCCCTAGGTGACCAACTCCTCCTTCTGTCAGGCTCCCAACTTGGGCTGTCCATCTTCTCATGGCCTGGCACCTGGCTTTAGACTTCATCTTCTTACTCCCATGGGGGTGGAGAGGATGAGTCCGGAAGGCTGGAGTTGGGCTGGGTGGAGTCTTGGACCAGGATAAGCTCTCGAGGCCCCCAAATGGGCATGGAATGGGGCCAGGGGTTGGACAGGGTTCGGAGGTGTTGGGAATCTCCCCATGTACCCGACTGTGATAGTTTGTTCGTGCTTGGCCCAGGGAGTGGCACTATTTAGGAGGTGTGGCCCTGTTGGAGTAGGTGTGTCACTGTGGACATGGGCTTTAATACCCTCATCCTAGCTGCCTGGAAGTGAGTATTCTGCTAGCAGCCTTCAGATGAAGATGTAGAACTCTCATCTCCTCTTGCACCATGCCTGCCTGGATGCTGTCATGTTCCCACCTTGATGATAATAGACTGTGCTTCTGAACCTATAAGTCAATTCCAACTAAATGTTGTCCTTGTAAGAGTTGGTCATGGTGTCTGTTCACAGCAGTAAAACCCTAACTAAGACACTTGCCACCCACCTTAAGAGTTCTGTGGAGGGGTAGCATATTATGGACCTTAGGTTAGACTGGGCCTAGTGCCCCAAGTTGGCCTGGAGATTTTGCAGGCTGAGGCCAGGCAGGAGCATGAGTGGAGAGCTACTCAGGGAGGGCCTCCCCTGGGTACTGTACTGTCCATTCCAGTGCCCTGAAGTTGGAGAAGATGGAACCAAGTCCCTGGGAGTCCCTGGACATGAAAGCCCTGAAGATGGAACTACAGAAGCAAATTGCTGAAGCAGAAGGGGATCACCTTGGGGTACACCCAGGCCAACATGGGCTTCACCCTGGGTGTTATCTATGGAAAGGTGCTCAGCCAGACCACCATCTGCGGCTTGGAGGTCCTGCAGCTCAGCCTCAGGAACTTGTGTAAGCTGCAGCCCCTGCTGGAGACGCCGGTGGAGGAAGCTGACAACAATGAGAACCTTCAAGGAGGTATGCAAAGCAGAAACCCTGGTGCAGGCCTGCAAGAGAAAGGGATGCGCTTTGAAAACCCTGTAAGGGGGAACTGGAAGAACAGGTTTCTGCAGTGCTCGAAGCCTACCCTGCAGCACGGCAGCATCATCACTAAGCAGCTGGGGCTGGAGAAAGATGTGGTCCATGTGTCGTTCTGTAACCTGCGCCAGAAGGGTAAACAAATGATCAAGTATTGACTAATCCCAACAAGTAAGAAGCTGCGGGGTCTCTTTCGGGGGCGGGCTATATCTTTTCCTCTGCTTCCAGGACCCCAATTTGGTGTCCTGGGCTACAGGAACCCCTGTTTCACCACACTCTACCCTTTGGTCCCTTTTCGTGAGTGTGAGGTCTTTCTCTCTGTTCCTGTCACTGCTCTAGGCTCTCCCATGTATCCAAACTGAGGCGACATCCTGCTTGGGATGAGGTGAGCCTAGGGAAAGGAAGTAGATAAAGGGAACGTGGACAGCTTTGGTATTAAGTCCATTTACTGGGGAGAGATTAAAAACACAAAAAGGGTGGGGGAAGATGAAGTTTCCTGATGCTGTTGAGCCGGAACGTCACTCATCATTTTGTTCTTGAATTAGAAAAGCCTGGGACACAGTAAAAGAAAATACTGAACTTGTTTCAAATTTAGCGATCCACAGTAGTTAAAAACAAAAGGACTCTAAAACCTTTTGTATAGTGTCTGTTTCTCCAAAAGGAACCGAGCAAGAGGCTGAAAAGTAAGATTGGAGCAATCCAGCTCCATGAACAAGGTCCCGGATCATAAGAGCAATTTAGGACCTTTTCAATAAAAAGATTTTTTATTGAAAAACAAGTACAAATGCTGTTCATTTAATTCACTGTGAATAGACAGATGCGGGAAAATCCTACTATTTCTCCTGCTGATGCATGCATAGCTTGTGCAGTACACAGAAAGCTGTTGAATTGTATACTTAATTCTGTAATATGTGAATATATATATATATGGGCATTTTTTAATACAAATATATTAAACATACCAATCAAATCATCCAGGTTGCCAGAATAAAAGTAAAACCCGACTACTACACACAGCACATACCAAATCCACCTTAAATGCTGAAAGGCAAAGAATGTAGAGAGGTACCTTTTGCTTATACTAAGCTTGAAAAGGTTGATAAAGCTGTGTTTCTGTAAAAGCTTACTAGAGATACAGCAGAACATTTCATAATGATAGAAGACCGAGGGAGACATCCAAGTCTGGTTTTCAGTCATGCCACAGAGCCACAGTAAAGCCTGAAACTTTGAAACTACTAATGGAGAACACAAGAGAAGCACTTCAAGTTGCTGATGCAGGAGGAGCTCAGTTGGCAGAGTACTTGCCAAATGTGTAAAGCTCTGAGTTCCATTCCCAGAACCACGTAAAGCTGGCATGCTGGTGGACACCTGCACTGTCACAGTGGGGAGTTAGAGGGAAAAGGATCAGGAGTTGCAGGCCAGCCTTAGCTAAATAGTGAGTTTGAGGCAATCCTGGGCTACATGAGACTGTCTCAATTAAAAAGAAAAGGTATAAATATAAGCAATGACTTCATGAATGGGACACAGATGGCTCCAGAAACAATGGCAAGACTTGACTAATGGCATTGCAGTAAATGAGAAAGCATCTTCCGTGGATCGCAGAAGTGGCTCATGGAGAAAGGCACTTGTTCCCAAGCCTGAGGACTTGAGTTCAACCCCAAGGTTCACACTGTAGAAGGAGAAATTCAGTTCTGACAAGTTGTCCTCAGTCAGACCTTCACATGCTTGTTGATGTGGCTTGTGTATTGCACTCCCACATTAAAAATAATGTTAAAAAGGATCTTCACAGTAACGGAAACAGCCAGGTGAAGAGGCAACTTAAATAGGAGAGAATCTTTGTCAGGTATATGTAAATAAGTTAAGAAATTAGGCAGAACTAGAGAGAGGGTTCAATCACTAAAAGCAGTTATTGTGAAATCAGGAGGACCAGAGTTTGGATTCCAGCACCCATGCAGCAAGCTGGGTATATGACACACACCTGTAAGCACAGATCCTAGGAGAGTAGAAGATAGAAGAATCTCTGAGGCTTGCTGGCTTCTGGCTTAGATTCAGGGAGAGACCTCATCTCAAAGAAATAGCTAAAGCAAGAAACCCAATGCCTTCTTCTGCCCTTTGCATGTGCACAAGCAGTCTCCACACATGTGCATACACTCATACACAGATACACATGCTAACATATGAAAATAAGAAAGAAAATAATTTTAAAAATTACCCCAGAGAACAAGAAATCCAATCAATACGTGAACAAATGACTAGGTAATTCTCAAATGCACAAATGGGCAATAAATGCGTGAAAAAATATTCAACACCTTTAGCCATTGTATTACTTATTTTTCCATTGCTGTGATAAAACACCATGACCAAAAGCAATTTCAGAAGGATAAGAGTCCACCGTGGGCCAGGCAATGGTGATGAACACTGTTAATCCCAGCACTCAGGAGGCAGAAGCAGGTGATCTTTGAGAGTTTGAAGCTAGCCTGATCTACAGAGCAAGTTCCAGGACAGTCAGGGCTACACAGAGAAACGCTATTACAAAGAAACAAACAAACAAACTCAGTCCATTATGGCAAGAAGGTATAGCAACAAGCAGCAGGCATAGTAGCAGGAAGCTGAGAGCTCACATCTTAAACACAAGCAGGAGGCAGTGAGGGCAAACTGGATGGAGGGTGAGGTATATACTCTCAAAGCCTGCCCCCAGTGGCTTACCTCATCTAAACCCCCTAGAAACAAAGTTGCCAACTGGGAACCAAGCGGAGCTAATGAGAACCTTCTCTCATTCAAAGCACCACAGGCAGCAAGGAAGTGTGATTCAAGTCTATGGTGACAGCCGAATGTGGCAGTGCACACTGCATTCAAGGACAGGCAGGAAGGTGCCAAATGCTTAAGGCCAGCCTGATCTACACAGAATTTAAAAAAAAAAAAACTACCAAAATTTCATCTTGCTCCAGGAAGAATGACCATTTTCAAGAAAACAAATAGCGAGTTCTGGCAAGGTTGTGAGGCTCAGAAAAGAAAACCAAATCCAGATTTGAAAAAATTTTTAGCCGGGCAGTGGTGGCCCACGTCTGTAATCCCAGCACTTGGGAGGCAGAGGCAGGCAGATTTCTGAGTTCGAGGCCAGCCTGGTCTACAGAGTGAGTTCCAGGACAGCCAGGGCTACACAGAGAAACCCTGTCTCGAAAAACCCAAGGAAAAAAAAAAAGAAAAGAAAATTTTTTAAAAAAAAAATTAAGATCTATATATTTTTTATTTTTGTGTATATGTGTACCACGTATGTGTTCGGAGTTTATGGAAGCCAAACGAGGGTGTTGGATCCCTTTGGTTGTGAGGTGCTGAGTAGTGGGAACCAAACTCAGGTCCTCTAGAAGAGCAGTAATTGCTCTTAACCCCTGAACTGTTTCTGTAGCCACACTTCAAAATACCTTTAGATTACATTTATTCATTTCATGTGCGTGGGTGTGCCTACGCCATGGCATGCACGTGGAGGTGTGAGGCCAACATCTAAGAGTTGATCCTCTGCTTCTGCTGTGTGAGTCCTATAGAAAATACAGTCATCTGGCAGCAAGCTCCATTATCCTCTGAGCTATCTCAGAAGCCCTCAAATACACTTTTGTTGGGATTGTAAATTACTCCAAACAATATTAGAAACGAGTATGAAGATGCCTTAACAAACTAACAATAGAGCTACCATATGACCCTGCTAAACTGGGCCCAGGTGTCTACCTGAAGAAACCATAGACAGCACACTACAGAGAGTCCTGAACACCATTTTCTGCTGCACTATTTACTATAACAGTGCAATCAGCCTTGGTGCCCATCAGCAGATGAGTAGATAAAGAAAATGTGTTGTGGGCTGGAAAGATGGCTCAGTGGTTAAGAGCACTGACTGCTCTTCCAGAGGTCCTGAGTTCAATTCTCAGCAACCACATGGTGGCTCACAACCATCTGTAATAGGATCTGATGCCCTCTTCTGGTGTGTCTGAAGACAGCAACAGTGTACTCAAATACATAAAATAAATAAATAAATCTTTTTTTTAAAAGACTCCTGTGTCTGGTACTTAAAAAGAAAAGAAAAGAAAGAGAGAAAGAAAATGTGTTGTGTATACACAATGGAATATTATTCAGCCATTAATAAAATCATGTCATTTTCAAGAAAGTGGACAGAATTAGAGACCATAATGTTAAATAAAATACAACACACTCAGAAAGACAAAAAATTATATATTTATTATCGTGTGGCATCTTGAAGATAAAGAAAGACATGAAAGTAGAAAGGGGATTACTGGGAATGTAGACAGAAATCAGGGGCAGAGAGATAACGGAGAACAGGATCAAAGGATGGATATTTATATATGAAACTGTTGCAAAGAATCTCATTAATTTACACACTTGATATATGCTAATTTTATAAGATTTGGCACATTAATTTTAATATTAATATGAAAATTAAAAGTGCCAAGAATAACCAACATGATCTCAAAAATAGACTGGTATTGGCAGGTGGATTTGATTTGGTGGGGTTCTGGGCAAGGGTATAGAGCAGGTGGATAAAGCAAAGAAAAGCAATAGGGCCCTGGGTGCCAGTAACAGTGACCATGCATTGCAGTGCTACTCTGAGGCAATTAATGTAGGTTTCCAGAACCATGTCCTGTGCAGCAATCACAGCTGCAGCCTATGCCAAGAAAGAAGACTACCAGAAGCATTATGAGAGTGTGAACAAAAGCGATGAGCAGAAGCCTGACTGGGGAAAGGACTACTTGCCAAAAGCAGCAATGCCTGAGTTCTTTCTGTCTTTTCTTACGATGTGTGTGCATATGCTGTGTGCATGCATGCACACTCTTGGAGATCAAAGGAAAACCCGGAACATTTCCCTCACCACTTACCTTGTTTGAGACAGTCTCTTGTTTGCAGTTGTGTGAGCCAGGATGGTTGACTTGCAAGCTTCTCGAGAGTCTCCTATCTCAGACTCCCATCTTGCTCTATCCCTGCAAGCTTCTCGAGAGTCTCCTATCTCAGACTCCCATCTTGCTCTATCCCTGCAAGCCTCTAGGGAGTCTCCTATCTCAGACTCCCATGTTGCTCTATCCCTGCAAGCTTCTCCAGAGTCTCCTATCTCTGACTCCCATCTTGCTCTATCCCTGCAAGCCTCTAGGGAGTCTCCTATCTCAGACTCCCATCTTGCTCTATCCCTGCAAGCCTCTAGGGAGTCTCCTATCTCAGACTCCCATCTTGCTCTAGGCATACTGGAATTACAATGCGCCATACTATATCCAGGTTTACAAGGATACTACAGATGGAAAATGTGGATTCAAAAAAATGATAGAGCTATTAAAAAAACTGGCCATTCAACCTAGGCATAAGAGTATAAAGTCCTAGACTCATGAGAGCTCTTGGTAGCTTTCTTGGGGTTGATTTGGACAGTGCAGATGAGAAGAAAGAAACACAATAGCACTCCTGCATTCTCCTCCTCCCCAAGAAAGAAGAGCAATCTAGAACCAAGGGAAATTGTTCCATCAGAGAACAAGAAGCGGGTATTGAAAAAGAGTTGGGAACTGAATGCCTATGTGATGAAAAGACTTGATAACTACGTGAAGTGGAAACTTGTAGATTCTTTGGAAAGTTAGTTCTGTCAAATGATGGTTTGCTGGGACACACAGGTGAAAGGCTGTCTTGCTAAAGCAGACACAGGTGAAAGACTGTTTACCTGAGGCAGACACAGGTGAAGGGATGTTTGGATATAGCAAACATGTGGAAGGACCAGGGAAGAAGGAGTATAACTATGACTCCACAGAGCGTGGGAGACAAGCACTGGGTGTTGATTTGCTTTGCTCCACTTTGCAATTCTTCACTAACAACATACATACATACAACTTACATAGTATTGTTGAGCTCAACTTGTGGCAATGCTGCCATTGAGAGAAACTCACCCACGAACTGCTCATGAGGTTCCTGAGGCAGCTTGCTGCTTCTGTGGCCTCACCTTAGTCTGGCTGGCAAGCCTGGCAGTTTCTTCATGATTGAACTACAGCTGCCTGGTGTCTGCTTGCTAAAAGGACTGGACTGTAGCTGCTGGTTTGTGCCTGGGGTCTGCCTGCCTAGAGGACTGGTCTATAGCTGCTGAATCATATTTGGTGTTTGCCACAGGACTGCACTACTACCCAAGAAGACCAAGCTCACCTACAAAGAACTATTGCTGAACAGGTCCACTTTGCCCATATCCTAATAACTTTTCTCTTCTACTACCTCTGCTGACTGGTAGACTAGAGGAGAGGTTGAACTCTTATTAAAAGTAGGTTGCAAAAAATGTATGCCTACAACCAAGCCCTCTACCAACTGAGGTATACCTTGAAACATTAGAACTGAGTTGAGAGCAAGACTCAACCAAGATGGCTTGCATTACCAATGGAGAAGCACTGTGCTTTAAGAAAGAAGACTATAGTAAATGCCTGGTGCTATGAGAAGGTTATTAGTATGCAGAGAAGTCTACAGACAGATTGCCAAGGCTTATGGCTCGGATTGGCAGTTACTAAATCAAAGAAGCAAAGTACAAGGATGCCATTCCCTTCCACCACAAGTCTCTGGCTTCAAACCCCATACATTCCTCAGGAAATAGCCACAGGGAGCTGGAGATATGGATTGGGTGCTCTTCCAGAGGACCCAGTTTAAATTCCTAACACCCACCTGGTGGCTCACAATCATCTGTAGCTCTGGTTTCAGGGATTGTAAGCTCTCTTCTGGCCTCTGCAGGCACTGCATACACATGATGCACAGACATACATGTAGGCAAAATACTCAATCATAAAATAAAAATGAACCTAAATAAATGGCAACAGACAGGGAAATACCAAAGGAGCAAGAGCTGGTGGTCTACATTAACTCCCACTTTGCTTTGGAGAAGAACAGGGGTGTCCAATATGTTTAGAATGGAGCCAGCCCCAAGCTATAATGCACTATATGGAAGCAGTTAACCAGAACCTTGAGGTGCCACATGGCACATGGAGGTGTCTGCTCCACTAACCTCCCAGTTGTTTGATCACACACTGAACAATGGATCCATCTGGAGTAGACCTTCCTCACAAGTTACACATGGAAAACAGCTGCCTTAGAAGACATAGAGGATTGTGTAATACCAAAAGGCACTGGACCTGGACTGCAGCTGTAAAGAGGGGCAGATGGCTACCAGCATTGCATGATGGCACAGTACAAAACAATATGACATTCCTAAAGATGTAAAGAGAATGGTCATGGCCAACCTAAGCTATGGTTGATAAAGAATCACCTCCAGGTCATACTGCTCCCTGTAGTAGCTGTTGAAAGACACCTCCTTTTTCAGCCATTCAGAAAACACTTAAAGAATCCTATGGTAGGGGGCTGGAGAGATGGCTCAGTGGTTAAGAGCACTGACTGCTCTTCCAGAGGTCCTGAGTTCAAATCCCAGCAACCACATGGTGGCTTACAACCATCTGTAATGAGATCTGATGCCTTCTTCTGGTGTGTCTGAAGACAGCTACAGTGTACTCATATATAATAAATAAATAAATCTTTAAAAAAAAAAAAAAGAATCCTATGGTAGGACCAACAAGATGGCTCAGCTGGTAAGAGTGCTTGCTGCTAAGTCTGATGACCTGAGTTCAAACTTTGGAAAATATATGGCAGAGGAAAAGAAACAACCCCATGTCGGTGCTGTGGCCTACAACATCCCCCCCCACACACAATAAATGAATAGATGTTAAAAATTAAAAACTCTGTTCACAGTCAGGTGGTGGTAGCGCACGCCTTTAATCCCAGCAACAAAGGAGGCAGAGGCAGGTGGATCTATAAGTTCAAGGCCAGCCTGGTCTACAGAGTGAATTTCAGGACAGACAGGGCTACACAGAGAAACCCTGTCAAATAAATAAATAAATAAATAAATAAATAAATAAATACGTTTTAAAAAGAATCCCATGATAGCACAGGAGATCCAAAATGTGATGCAAACAGGTCTGACTGCTATTCAGTGGAAATGACTATTCCTTTCTCCTATAAGGTAAAAGAAAGCTGGGATGGATGCAAGTACAACAAAGAGGAGAAAGAATTGAGCCTACCCTGAGCTGTAACTTGCCACACAATTGCTTCTTCACTGTAGCCCTGACTCTATCTCTTTCCTCTGTCCCCTGTCTTGGCTGCTTCCCAACAATTGGTTATTGTTTATTTGGAGACTTGGGCACAGAAAGGGGAAGAGAAAGTGATGTTCCCAACCCAGAGTCTCCACTGTCTTCGCAGGGTTAACTCCAAGTCTCTTCTTTAACCAAACAAATTGTTGTGACATCACAGAACAATATTGAAGAGATTACACTGTAATACATTGAGGGCAATTGTAAATCTGGAATAATAGAACCAGGTAGCACAGAAAGATAAACAGATTAAGGGTACAGGCAGAGAGAGAGAGAGAGAGAGAGAGAGAGAGAGAGAGAGAGAGAGAGAGA
>NW_021604605.1:558349-579148 GCF_004785775.1 Grammomys surdaster | reverse complement strand
AGAGAGAGAGAGAGAGAGAGAGAGAGAGAGAGAGAGAGAGAGAGAGAAGAGAGAAACAGAGAGAGAGAGAAAGAGAGAAAGTGAGAGAGAGAGAAGAGGTAATGGCTTTGAATACTCCCATAATTTAAAATAAATGGATATTTATCTCTTACATCACATCACACACAAATATCAATTTCAAATGTCTGGTGGATCTAAAGGAGAATGGTAAATCAATAAGCTTCTATAAGAAAGCCACCGAGAGTATCTTCATGACCTTGGCAAAAGGCAAGTATTCTTTCTCCAGACAGCAGCATTTCTGTTTTCATTTAAGCACAAATAAAACACACACATGAGCTCTCTATTTTTGCCTTTACGAACAGCTTGGCATTGGGATGGGTTAATCTAGTGACCAATTCAACTGCTTGTTTCTTGATGGCTTTATAGTTCCTGGAGGAAATGTTATGATTAATCTCAGCATGGTAAGATCTGCTGTACATCAGTAGCATTTCTGGCTCCATGACACAAGGGACTGGGAACTCTCAGGAGCCACTGGCTTGCATTCTTGTTGCTCCTGTATCTGGTGTTTGACATGAGTATTTGGCCTTTAAGTCACTGATACATCCTCTTGCCAGTGCCTTTGGGGTTTTTATGCATTGTACTTCATTTTGACATGCCAATCTGACTGGTGATGTATGATCTCTTGCTCTTTAGTTGTTGTTGTTGTCTTCAGCTTCACAAAAGTTCTGAGCACAGTGATGATGTCAAGTTGATGGTGGCTACTTCCATGGGCAGCATAGACAAAGGGCAATTACTTAGAAAAAATAGAGGCATTAAAAAAAGCTGATAAATGAAACTCTATTAAATGGAAAAATTCCATTTATTAAAAGAGTCTATGGAGAGAATACAAAACAGCTTAGGAAGTGAGAGACTAAACTGTCATTGGCTAACTGGCAAAGGGCCTGCTGGTATCTGAAATACAGAAAGAATTCCCACAGATAATTAAGAACGGCGTGGATAACCATTTAGAAATATGGTGTGGGATTTGTGCACAGAAGAGCAAATAGAGTAACAAAGCCGAGCAGGGCCGGAAACTTATCCACATGATGGAGAAAGATACACCCTGTACGTGACAGCCATGAGAAAGCTATAGAGACCAAAGACAGCTACTGTGGAGATGCTAAAGTGGCTTGTGCCTGTGGTCCCAGCTAGGGAGGGTAAGGGTGGAGTGTTGCTAGTACTTAAGGCAACTAAAGAAGATCCCCAGGACATCAAAACTCGAGAAGAATATTGTATATTTTTAACCAGGCTGGCAGGAAGGAGATGTTCTAAAGAAACAACTTGTGCCCCTCACGTTGGCTATCAGACCATTGAAACAATGGACCTCAAGAATGTGGAATTTCCTTAGGAGTCTCAAGCTGGGAGAAGGAAAGGGTTGGGTGCCTAGTGCCAGCCAGAGGAGGAACTTGTCTTCCAGTAAAAATTATCACACAGTTCTGATAACTTCTGAGCCAATCCTGCAGGATGAGACAAAGCCAAGACAATGGTGAAACTAGATCCTGCCCAAGATTTCCTACTTGTGCAAACCCATGCCTCTCTTCTTCAACCTCATTTCAGGTCCCCAAACATGGAATTGAGGAATTATTGAATCTCTTTGTTCTTCTTCCCAGTGTGACCACATGGGATAAATCTCCTTTTATGGCCGAGTCTAGTTTGTTAGGGCTGCAAGAACCCAGAATCTGACCCTGTTAATTCCAGTAACATGTTAATTAAAATAGTCATCCACCAAAAAAAAAAAAAAACCCTCTACTGAATATAAACGTGTATATCCACCATGAGGTACCAAAATACAGGAAGTCAAAGCCAACAGCCTTGATGCAGTGACAACTTTGATATGTATAACCAATATATGCTAATTAAAAATAAGGCGAAATGTGTACTACAGCAATGGTTCAGCAGTTAAAAGTATTTGTTCTTGCACTTGGCCCAGGTTCAGTTCCCAGAATCTACCTGGCAGTTCACAAGCACCGGGAACACCAGTCCCAGGGGATCCAGGGCCTCTTTTGACCTCAGAAAGTTTCTTCATGAGCACGGTGTACATATGTACACTCAGGCACACACACAAACATACACAAATAAAGAAAAATTTAAAAGATGAAATGAGTTTTTAAAAATTAATAACAGTGATGGGAGAGATGTAAAAATCCAATAGTTGGAAATTTTAGTACAGAATTCTCCATGATGTGTTGAATTAGAGAAATACAATTGTTTTTTTTTTTTTTGTGCTAGGGTTCAAATACAAGGCCTTATAGATGCTAGGCAAGCCATTTACCGTTAAGCTATACAGTCATTGTGGGGTTGTTTTTAGAAAGATTTATTTATAGTTATTTTATTTTAAGAACATTTTGCATCCATGGATGTAAGTGCATTACATGTGTGCCTAGTGCCCTCAGATGATAGAAGACTTTGTTAGATTCCCCTGGTACTGGAGTTACGGGTGGTTGTGAGCCTCAGGATACAGGTGATGGAAATCAAACTCGGGATCTCTGAAAAAACAGCAAGTGCTTTTAACTTTTGAGTCATCTCTCCAGCCCTTAGCCATTAGGTTTGTTTGTTTGTTTGTTTGTTTGTTTGAAACAGTCTTATTATGTACCTACATAAACAATGCTGGCCTTGAACTCACAAACACTCCTGCCTCTGATTCCAAAGTGCTAGAATCATAGGCATGTGCCAGTATACCCAGATGAAATAAAAATCTTAAATAATGTAATAAATAAGTAGAAGTTATTGCAAAAAAGTAAAATTACACATTCTTTTAAAGTGTTCTTCAAGATGTACCATATGTTAAGTCTTGAAATAAGATCCATTTGAAATATATTTAAGAGGATTGAAACCATGCAGAGTATATTCTTTGATCGCAATGAATGAAGTTAGGAAATAATAACATAAGGAAATTGTAAAATACACAAATATGTAGAAATTAAACAACATATTCCTAAGTAAACAATGGGACAAAGAAGAAGCCACAAAGGAAATTGTAAAATATTTTCAGATGAATGAAAATGCAGACACAATCTATTAAAATTTATGGGAGATGGCTAAAAGAAGACTTACAGGCAACTTTACAGGTATAAACACTTGCTTTAAGGAAAAAACAAGATTCAGAGCTGTAAAGATTGCTGAGTGGTTAAGAGTACTTGCTGCTGTTGCAGAGGACATGAGTTCAATTCTTAGCACCCAGAAGGTGACTCGCAACCATCTGTACCTCTAGTTTCAAGGGCTCTCACATCCGTTTTGACCTCTGTGAGCATCAGGTACACACATGGAACACAAACAGACATGTAAGCAAAACACTCATATGTATAAAATAAAATAAATAAAACAAGATCTGGGGGCCAGATGAAGTGGTGCCCACCTTTAATTCCAGCACTTGGGAGGCAGAGGCAGGTGGGTCTATGACTTTGAGGGCCAGCCTGGCATGAGTACTGAGTTCCAAGCCAGGCAGGGCTGTCCAGTAAGATTGTTTAAAACCAAAACAAAAACAGAAGCACCACAACAAAAAACAATATTCAGGGCTGACAAGATGATGGCCCAATGGGTAAAGACATTCACTTCCAAAGCAGACACCCTGAGTTTGATTCCCAGACACACACTATAGAAGGAAAGCAGCAATTCCTGAATGTTGTCCTCTGACTGCCAGACAGTACCACTATGACACATGTTCCACCCACATGCACACACTAAAATAAAATAAAAGTGTAATTTTAAAAAATTTTCAGGTGAGGATATAACTCAATTAGAGTGTTTTGTACATGTGACACTCTTGGTTTGAGCTACAGTAAAAAGTAAAAGTAGTAAACATAAAAATCTAGCTTCAAGTAGAAGTTAGAAACAGGAACAGGGCAAACACAAAGCAAGTAGAAATGGGTAATGAAGACTAGAAATTAATGAAATCAAGAGGAGAAAAAGAATAGAAACTGATGAAATGGAACTAGAAAAAGAATTGAGAAAAACCAATGGAGACAAACATTTTTTTTTTTTGTAAAGTTCAAAAAATGAAAACCCTGGGGGGAAAAAGAGGAAGCTCAGTAGTCCCAAACCAAGGATGAGAGGTGAGGTCAGTAAGCATCTTGCAGATAGACAAAGAAGGCTAAGGGTGTTATGGGGACTACCAAAGTGCCAGCAGATATGATGACTTAGATGAAATGGAAAAATGAGTAGAAAGCCATGGACCACGACTGACAGAAGAAAAAATAGAAGCAAATCTAAGTAGATGCAGTGATTAGAAATCGAATCCATTTGAAAGTTATTCCAAAGAAAAATGTCCAAGTAGATGTTATTAGCGCCTGAGAACCTTAGAAATCCCTCCATGATTTAGAATCTCATTTCATTCACTCTAAAACTGAAACCAGGCAATGACATAGGAGGAAACGAAGGATAAAGGTCAATAACCCTGAGAAAAGAGAGAGAGAGAGAGAAAAAAAGAATCCTCAACAAGATAACCTTCAAACTAAGCCCAAGAACCTATTAAAGGGATACACAAACCAGGTGGAATTTGTCACGGGATAACAGGGTGGTTTGACATCCAAGGTCAATTTATACAGAAGCATATAGAACTCACAAGGATTTCTATACATTTTTATTTTTGAGACAGGATTTCACTATGGAGCTTTATCGGACTTGCAACTAGCTTTGGAACCAGGCTGGGCTGGCAAGATGGATCAGAAGATTAAATGCTCTTCCCTGCAACCGAGGTAGATCCCCAGAACCCATATGATGGAAGGAGAGAATGGATTTCCCACAGGTTGCTCTCTGACCTACACATAGCTAGCCAGCTAGTAGACAGGAAGAAGAATTAGAAGTTCAAAGCCATCCTGGGCTACATAATTAGTTTGAAGCCATCATATGTATGCTACATGAAACCCTGTCTCAAAACTCTACCCATTATATTTAATCATACTGGACTAAGTTTCATACATGAATCAATATAATATCCTTGAGAGTCCAGAAATCAACTCTCACCTTTATGAACAATTGATTTTCACAAATGTTTCCAAATCAATTTGTTGAGTGAAAAAAAAAAGCCAACTGGAAGTCCCCAAGTGAAAGAGTACAACTGGATCCCTCCCTCCCGTCATGTTCAAAATTTGACCCAAATTTGACTAGTCTAAAACATCTTGAATATGAAATAAAAAGATTGTACCTCATTAGTGTACCCCAGGTTAAAGTGTTAGTTTTGCCATTGCTGTAACATAATGCCTAGCAAAGTGACAAAGCAACGAAAGGAAGAGTATATTTTGGTTCAATTTGAGGGTGTAGTTTATCAAATCGTGGAAGGCATTGTGTCAGGCTGGTTCTCTCTCTCTCTCTCTCTCTCTCTCTCTCTCTCTCTCTCTCTCTCTCCTCCCCTCTCTGGCAGGGATTTCACTGTGTATCCCTGGCTAGTCCGGAATTTACTATGTAGACCAGGCTGGCCTGTCTCTGCCTCCCCAGAGCTAGGATTAAAAACATGTGCACCAAATTTAGTTGCTTTTTTCCTTTTAATTCAGTCCAGGACCTCAGCCCATGGAGCAGAACAGTCCACAGTTCCAGAAGGGCTTCCCACCTCAATGTCAACACACCCTTGTAGCTTGCCAAGACTTTGTGTCCTCAGTGATTCTCCATGCTATCAAATTGACAATCAGTATTGGCCATCACAGCCAGCAGGTTTTCAGAATTATAGGAATTATCTTACACATTGTCCAAAAAAGTCTGTCCTTAGGTACCTTCGTATTACTTTTAACAGATCAATTATTTGCCTAATAGCTCCTCTGATTCTGTAAATTCATCATACAGTTTTAATCATATATTGAATCCTATCATGTTTGAAGTCCACAAATTACTTCCAATAGAAACATAAGTGAATTTTCTCTTTTAATTAGAAAGACGATGTCAAGATTCAGAACTAACATGAAATTGTAAAATCAAAACTAGATTCCAATTAATTTAGCGTTGTAGAGGATTTTTGAAAGTCTTGTTTAACTTGACTGGCCTTTTCTGGTGACATTTTATTTTCAGTTCTAAAGCTGTCTGATTTCCAAAATTTACATTTTCACCATCTGCAGAATATGCAAATAGAAGAGCAAAGTTTAGTTTGTACTTGGACAAGATGTCAACAATCTTTTTTGCATTGTATGTTCGGCAGGTTCTTTAGGCTGTCTGTAGGAATCAGGATGATTTGGAACTTACTTTTTCAAACTTTAAAAGTACCCAAAAGGTCAGAGAAACAGAAATTTGACACAGAACTTTTCATACAGTTGAAAGCACGATCTTCCCAGCTCTACCCTGGCACAGACCAACACATCTCATACCCTAACTTCCCTTTGTTCACCCACAAGAAATTTAGTTGTGAAGCTTAAATCAGGAAATGTAACCTTATTCCATTTCATACGTATCCGAGGGAACAGTACAACAATGCAGGTTTGTTTATATGGTGTGGCGTGGCTGAATTAGTGGCCACCAATTTCCCTTGAACGTGAGTGGTTTTGAAATGTTTAGTTTCAGACATCAAATAAATGTAAGAGACATTTAACTTATTTGCAAGTATTTGTCAGCCATGGTGGAATTTGAAATGCAGTTTCCACATGTGCTTTCACATGCTCCCTCTTCCTTGGTAAAATTCAACTGTTCAGCATGTTTGAGTTTGGTTATTGAACTCCCTCATCTATTTGTATATGTCCTTTCATCTGCTATTAAAATCTGAACATGTCTCCTCCTCGTCGTCCTCCTCGTCGTCCTCCTCCTCTTCCTCTCCTTCCTCCTCCTTCTCCACTTTTTTTTTTCCTTTTTGAGAAAGTGTTTCACTGTGTAGCCCTGGCTGGCCTTTAGTTTGCTAGCCGATTGTACTGGCTTAGAACTCAGTGATCTGCCTGCCTCTCCCCTCCTGAGTGCTGAGATTAAAGGCACGTGCCACCAATCCTGGCTCCAAAAGTGTTTCGTTTTAAGTGTTATTGTTACTGCTTTAAATCATATGGATGTGTCTGTCTGTGAGAATGTGCACATGAGTGCATGCACTCACAGAGACCATGGATGTCGGATGCCCCTGAAGCTGGAGCTTCAAGTCCTTGGAAGTGACCTGGTATCAGTGCTAAAGTGAACTCCAGGCCCCTGGAAGTACAGTATGTGCAGTTGATCACTGAGCTATCTCTTCGGCCCTGTAAAGAATATTTGTTGATTATCTACTCTGTGAAGGCATACTTCTCAGCACATATGATAAATAATCGAAATGATTGTGCCTTTGGATTAGCATTCTTTGCATGAATTTTTCCCAGAAGTGACACTCTTCATCCCAGACCAGGATACTCATGACAGAACAACAACAAAAGTGATTCCAACTAAGGGAGGCATGCTTGAAGTTAGTTTTATGGGGCTATGAAGGAGGTCAGATGACTCAAAGGCAACTGCATCACCGAAAAGGCCACCCCAGCACGGATGAGGGCTCAGGAAGCTTATATTTCTGGACCACCCTGCCCAGCTTGCAGGTGGCTCTAAGGAAGTCTCTCCTCTCCTCAGTACAATCCCTTAGGGTGTGACCTCCTGTCCTACCTTTCTGAACTTCCTGAGCCTTTTCAGTTTTGCTAGCTCTAGAGTCTCAAGAACCTCCTTCTTCCTGAAGGATGGAATGTTTCAATTCAGAGGAAATAGCTATGAAAAACCATTCACCTCAGATGGCTAACAATAGCATTCACAACACACTTCTATTCAGTCAGATGGCAGAATTGATTGACAGCTGTGTGTGACTGACACCTGGATCAACTACTTTCCATTCATAATAATGTCTCCTCTTAGGGCCTGGAGGAAGCCCAGAGTATAAGGCAGGAGTCCTAGACTGGAGAATTCTTTTCAAACATAATAGCTGTCACGTATTTATTTGAGAACTTTAGACCAACAGTATGCTATGTGGTTGGGATACAAAAAGTTGTAGGATGTGGTGATCCCTTTTCTCAAACAGACCACTGTCTAGTGGCAGAAGAAAGCACATGTAAGTTCAGTAGAACATGGACAATTATAAGACAGAGATCTGGGACTGGGCAGGGATGGGGACAAACTGGAAAGAAGCGTCACCTAGTCAAGGGGTAAGGCATGGCTCTAGGGACATATAGGGCTGCCACTATAAACTGAATCTTGAAGACTTATGGGTCTTAGTGCAAGAAAAATCTAAAAAGGGAGCTTTAAGAAGTAAGAAGTGGCTGGGCCGTGGTGGTGCACACCTTTAATCCCAGCACTTGGGAGGCAGAGGCAGGCAGATTTCTGAGTTCAAGGCCAGCCTGGTCTACAGAGTGAGTTCCAGGACAGTCAGGACTACACAGAGAAACCCTGTCTCGAAAAACCAAAAAGAAGAAGAAGGAGAAGAAGAAGGAGGCGGAGGAAGAGGGAGAGGAAGAGGAGGAGGAGGAGGAGGAGGAGGAGAAGAAGAAGAAAAAGAAAAAGAAGTAAGAAGTGATGCTTAATAAAATAAAGGCCTTTGTCTCTTTATTTCACTTAGCAGAAAAGCTGGGGACACTCAGTTACTTGTACATAGAATAAGGGACAAATGATTCCAAACCAACAACTGTAAAGCTAATTCTTCTAAAACTAATTTAGCATGTGTGTGTCCAAGTGTGCAGGCATGTTCACCCACATGGAAGTCAGAGATCAACTTGTGAGTATTAGTACCCATCGGGTAGGTCTGAAGGTAAGCCCAATTCCCTCCAAATCTAAAAGGCAATCCAACTAGCCAGAAACGCGCTCAACTTGGACTACAGGAGAATTTCTGGAGATTAGATAAAAGCCAGTATTCCCCAGAAACTTTTGGTTCCCATCTGTCAAAAGGAGTCGTTTGCTTTATCTCTAGCAGAAGGGACATATGGTTATCTGTTGCTTCCATTAGCATATCAAAGCACATGATAGGATCTCAAGTACCTGTTTCAACATCGAGCTAATAGCATCCTAGTCCTTCTCACCTGCTCCTCTACCTTACACTCCAGCTCACGTAGGCTTCTCTTTCTCCAGCTACACTTTCTCCTTGTAACCCTGCTCTCTCTGGCTCTGTCTCTCTGTCTCTGACTCTGTCTCTTTCTCTCTTTCTGCTCCTGCTTCTCTCCCTGTTTTTTCTATCCTCTAACTCTTCCTATTCTTCACTCTCTCTCAGATAACCTGGCCATGTCCAGTCTGCTAAGCGGCCTTCAGTAGTCTTCTTTCTCCATCTGCTCTGGACTCTTCCAAATGCCTCTGGCTCTCTCTCTCTCTCTCTCTCTCTCTCTCTCTCTCTCTCTCTCTCTCATATCTACAATTAAAAACTTTCCCCGTAACCATGCCATAGAGCAGTTGTGTCCTCAGTTTATACAGTACCCTCCTCTTTTCTGGGTTCTGAGGCATGAGCTCAGAGGCTTGGGGATCTGCGCCTTTACCCATCTTGTTAGCGCCCTAAAACTAACGCTTGTAGCTAATATTTGAGGAATTCTATGAGACAGAAAATGTCAACAATTGTTTCTTTAAAAGAAAGTTTTTTTTTTAAGATTGAGTAATTCTTTATTTTTACATACTTGGTGAAGGAGCTTTCCTTAAACATTTTCTCCAGTGGAAAACAGAGCATGAAAAGCGGCTTCCAGCTGCTCTGCTCAGGGCCTGGGCTCCTCCTTGCCCGAATGATGAGAAGAAGGGGTGTATTTCCCCTCTTTCATTAGCTTTTCCCTGCTGTCTCTTGATGTCATGCATTCGCCTCATCGTTTTGAACCACAGAAAGCATTCCTCAAAGTCTTCAAACTCTATCTTGCACTCTTTCTTTGCCCGGGCAGCACCGATCGCATGTGCACACTCTCCACTCTTTTTCAAAAGCGTGGCACCGAGCAGCATTCTTGTAGGGCTGTTCAGCACTTAGGAACATAAAGTGACGGTCTAGGCTAATGCCCAGGTTTTTCTGAATATCAAGGAAAGACATGGCTCTATGTTTTTCCTACTGGTTTTTGCTTTGACAGCAAAATCAAGCAGATGCCAGTTAACTGCGCACTTCAACAGTGCCCTTGTCAGGTCCCTGGGTGCAGTTCACTCAGGACAGCCGGCCTAAAAGAAAGATTTTTAAAAATATAATTTATTTTTTACGTGTGTGTGTGTGTGTGTGTGTGTGTTGTGAGCATGTAAAAGAGGTGCTGTCAGGTCTCCTGAAGCTGGAGTGACAGGCAGGTGTGAGCCAATCACTGTTTGTGTTCAGTTCATCCTGCCCGTTGCCTCCATGTCTCCATGAGAATATCAGATTCCTAACAAATATTGTCCAGATAAAATTTCTCCCATGTTCTAGTTTTACAGCCCTTGAGGTGGTGTAGATCTGTCAACCTGGTCATGTTATATAACCAACAATCAAAGTAGGACCAAAGCCAGTGGCAACAACACATATTAGTGAGTATCCCCATTAAAAAAAAAAAAAAAGGTTTGGTGTAAAAACCACAACTATGACCCTGGAGTGTAGCTCAGTGGGAGACAGACAAAGGCATGGGTTCAGTTTCCTCCACGACTTAAAAAATAGCTTTACTCTAATTTTCAGTTTTATTTCAATTTCTTTTTTTCTTTTTTCTATTTATTTATTTATTTATTTATTTATTTATTTATTTATTTTGCTTTTTGAGACAGAGTTTCTCTGTATAGCCCCGGCTGTCCTGGAACTCAGTCTGTAGACCAGGCTGGTCTCGAACTCAGAAATCCACCTGCCTCTTCCTCCCAAGTGCTGGGATTAAAGGTGTGCACCACTACTGCCCAGCTATTTCAACTTCTATTTAAATGAAACCTAAATAAAAGAGGTGACACTTCCGTCATGGGTTCACATTTGTTTATGTGCTTCCTCAAGGTAACGTCCTCCACTGTACCAGAAAGTACGTAATGAGTCCATTTTTAATCTAACATGTAAGAGGCAATTGGTGTATCTTCAGTGAATGAATGAGTGATCCACCAGTGTTGATTATATCCAAAAGCTCATGGGCACATAGGCATACTTAGGTTACAGTCAAAACATTGCACCAATTCTCCTAAAATGAATGGAAAGGTTTCTACATTTATTTATTTATTTATTTATTTATTTATTTATTTATTTGGGTTTTCAAGACAGGATTTCTCTGTGTAGCCCTGACTGTCCTGGAACTCACTCTATAGACCAGGCTGGCCTCGAAATGGAAAGGTTTCTTAACCTGAGAAGTCTAAGGAAGCATATATCTAGACCCTGACTTTCAGAATCCCCAGGAGATGGTAAAAAACAAACATTCAAACAAACAAACAAACAAACAAAAACACTACTGTATTTTTAGCAGGCTCCCAGTTCTTATTTCCATGGCTTAATTGCTGGGCATGGAAGAGCAACATACCAGCACAGGGTGTGATTGTGTCTCGAGAAAATTCTGCCTTATAAACTGAAAGAAGAAGGAAACTTTAGAAGAAACCAACATAGCATCCAAGTGACAGATCTAGGGAACTGTTGTTTGAGCCAAGGAAAATGGAAGATTCAGGGCTGGAGAGATGGCTCAGTGGTTAAGAGCATGTTGCTGCTCTTGGAGAGACAGATGTCCAGATCACAGAACCCACATGGCAGCTCACAACCACTTGTAAGTCCAGCATCAGAGAGCCCAATACACTTGTCTAGCCTCTGTAGGCATCAGATACATGTGGTACACAATACATACAAGTAGGAAAAATACCCAGGTGCATCGTTAAAAGTAAGAAAAGATGGAAATTTCAAGTCAAGTAGATAGTCCAAAGTGTACAATGTAATTGATATGAAATGAAAAGAAAAACTCAAGAAACAGGAAAAAAGATTTATCATGGGATTTGAGCATATTTTTTAGTAAATACATGACAACAGAATTCATATTTTTCTGGATCATTGACCTGTCTTCGAAGATCCAGGTCAAAAGAATGGCTCTCAGGGATGTACTTCCTGGTTTTCTGGGCAGTGTCCAAAAATCCTTGGGGAGTGTGATTATGTTAGAGAAGTTCATCTATTGCACTGAAAGCTAGTGAGTGGACTTACTACATCTTTTTCATGGAGAAATCCTTGAAGCCAGGACCTGTGTCTTTGTCTCTATTTTCAGCTCTTTTATCCCCTCAGTTTTATTTAAAAATACTTTATATATTTAAGTTGTACAACTTGATGAGTTTGTGGGGGATTTCTTCTTATTTATTTCTAAATTTATTCATTTTTGTTTTATGTGTATGAGTATTCAGCCTGCATGCTTGTCTGTGTACCATGTGTATGCCTAGTGCCTTTGGAGTTACAAAGATGGCAGTGGTCCCTCTGGTACTTGAATTACAGGTGATTGTGAGCCACCATGTGGGTCCTAGGAATTGAACCCAAGTTCTCTGCCAGAACAGCCAGTGCTCTTGACTTCTGAGCCATCTGTCTAGCTGCACATTTATTTTTGAGCCGGGGTCTTGCTGTGTAGCCCAGGCTAGCTTAGAAATCGCAAGACCCTCCTGCTTCGAATTCTGAGAGCAGGGGTTACAGGTGAGCATCCTCAGTCACATCCAGCCTCCACTTGCTGTGTTAGTAAGGAGCTATGCCGTGCCCCCTTTCAAATCGCTACAATCTCCCATACTACTTGCCATACAGAAGCCATCTGTAATGTCTGTTGAAGAAATGGCTGGAGAGTAACTGGAGGCAAAGGGCAGTGGAAGAAGATGGATCTTTTAAGAGTGGAGGCAAGCTAGAGCAAAGCATCCTGTGCCCCAGGGCAGAGCAAGTGGATCAGAGCGAGATGGATGGATAAGATCTTAGCTCAGATGGTGTTGGAACCTTTGCTGAGTATGAAGTACAAAAAAAATGCAGTAACCAGAGCCCGAAGGAGAAGAGAAGAGTATTGGTACTGGTGAATCAATAGATCATTGTGGCCTATGCTATATCCCCAGGCATGAAGTAACAGGCTGCATCCATCAGGCATGCTAATTGGGACTGGTCACCACACCTGGGCCCGAAGGTAACTGAATCCACTGGTAACTTCTCACTGTCTGTAAGGTACTTCCTGCTAACACCACCTGTTGTGGCCATTTGTCTTTTTCTTACTAGACTGTAATCAGTTGAAAGGAAAAGCTATGTCTTAATCATTCCCTAAGTGTTGTGTAGCCGACCACACTGCTTTGTAGACATCAGGCAGTGCATGTCTCTGCCTTAGGCATCCACCTTTAGCACGTCGTTCTGTATTGGTTTACTTGATGGCCTCAGTATTTTAGACCATGAACTAAATGGGCTTGTGTCAGAGTAATCTGTTTCCTTTCCATTTGGAACTTAGTTTTGAAAACTTAGTTTTGAAAACTTTTATTGGCTTAAATTGTGTTCAAGTGAGTGCATGGATGAAAGAATGGATGAAAGATGGTAAAAAAAAATGTGCAACTAGGGCGTCAAAAAGACCACATGCTGTTCTGCACTTTCTCTTACATATTTATCTGTGTCATTATGGCATCAATAAACCTATAGAACTTGGAAGATGGTGATGGATGGCCTATGATTTACATACAGTTCAAATGAAATACACATTGTGGATCTTCCTATGCAAATCTCTAGTCCCTGCCTTAGAGAGTAACCAGAGGCAAAGGGCAGTGGGAGCAGGTGGATCTTTTAAGAGTGAAAACAAGCTGGCGCAAAGCAACTGGTGCCCGATGCAGAGGGAGCTTCCAGAGCATGGGAGAGATGCGAATTAAGGAAGAAGAAGAAGAAGAAGAGGAGGAGGAGGAGGAGGAGGAGGAGGAAGAAAGCTCAGTTCTAGTTGCTAAAATCAGGACAGACAGATAGCTCAGGACCTGTAGGTCCTCATTGAGTTCCATTTGAGTGAATCAATGTTACACCTCTATGGTAACTGTTTCCTTGTGCAATGATATTTAAGGTTGACCTTGAAAAGAAAAAAAATTAAAAATTGATGAAACAATGTGTAAAACCTTTGGATTAAGAATGTAAATCTACTGTTGTAGGAAACATGGCTAGATCAAAGACAGCGTTTTAATGCCTCGCTGGTGCATTAGATTTTTTTTCTTTTTTAAAAATGTTTTTTCCTTGCAGAGGCCAGAAGAAAATAATAAAAGTTGCCCCTCACATAAAGTATACTACATCCCCAGGCATTATTCTAATGTGATTTGTATATATTAACTAATTTCTCACAACATTTTGTGAGGGATACCGTTGCGTTCTCCATTTTAGAATTGATATGTCTGAGGGACGAGAGGTAATACAACGTGATCAAGGTCATAGAGCTAGAAGTGAGGGAGCTGAGATTCACAGTCAAGAGTATGGCTCCAATAAGCTAAAAAAAAAAAAAAAAAAAAAAAGAGCGCTCGCTGGTTTAGGTATGTAGCTCATTTATGTAGAACATAAAGAAAATCGCTCATCTTCTTTGATTATGGCAACTCCAGCATTTACAAAGAGCCAGCCAGCTATTACACCAGGGACGGTAATACATGCTTCAGTTGCATCCTTAGTCTTCTTCACAATAAACTTGGGAGGTATTTCATCCTCATTTCCAAGACATTCTCCCTCCCGTCCATAAAAAGTAAGGTTGAGTGATTAAAACGATTAGCCCAAAGACGGCCATGCAAGCGGGCAAATCGCACTGGGAGCTCTGTCTTTGCTGGCAGTGAAATCAGGCGAAAGGAGGACCCCACAGGGATGCCAGGAGAGTACAATGAAATAATGGATGTAAAAAGGCCTCGACGAACAAGTGCAAGGGCTAAGGCCTGTGCATTTGCGTCGCGGGAAAACCGGTTCTCCAGGACCTGGTCCCAGGCTTTCTGGCCCCAACCCAACGCCTTCTCCTCCCAGTGCCCGGCTTTCTCTTCAAATCTCTTTCTCCGTCTCCTCCACTCCTACCCCCCAAGCCTCAGCCGGGCGGCAGAGCGGAGAATAGAAGGTACGCGCGCGAGCAGGAGGCGGGGCGCTCGCCCCGAACCTTTCGAGGGGCTGGTCTGCGCGCGTGCGCGGTACTTCGGCGGCTTCAACCGCCCCAGCTCGGTGGCCAATCAGAGTCCCCGGCGCGCTCGAGACGTCTCAACGTCCTGTGGGTCGTGTGCGTACGGAGGGAGGCAACGTAAGGGCGCTCGGCGAGCCCGTCTCTCCTCGAATGAAAGGAAACAACCCCTGGCTACAGAGCCCCGCTCTTCGGCAGTGCCGGAGAACCGACTCCCGCCTTCCCCGTCTCCCCTCGTGGGCGCTGTCCTCCCTTCGCCCAGTCGTGAGCCCCACTGGTGAGTTCCCCGCGGTAGCTAGGGGCCCCCCATTCTCTGGCGGGAGAAGACGAAGAGGATGGCGGTAGCCAGGCCGCCGCCCCTGCCCGTTGTTACGGGGGGACTCGCGGTGGTCTCCTTCATTGTCAGGGACCCCCAGAGGCGCCGCGCATTGTCGGTGCTCCCTACAGGGGCTGGCGACCTAGTGCCGCGGGGGCGCTGAGGGACATGCTAGGCGGCAGCCTGGACTTCGGGGGAGGGGGCTTCACATCGGAGGAGAGAAAAACTGGGATGGGGGTTCAAAAAAGAACTCTGCTGTCGCTTAGATCCTTTCAGTGGTGAGGAGGGTGACTCTACTTTCGAAGTGTAAGAGAAAAAAATGGTTAGGATGGCATGAGGGCGAGCTTTACTGAATGAGGGGGAGAAAAAGAAAAACTCCCCGGTAAGGGGAATCGGGTGAAAGTGATGGATAAGGAGATGCTTTGGAGTCAGGTCCTTAGAGGACGAACTCCTGGGGAAGGGAGGAGTGTGAAGAAGGTGATATTTTCCTGAATTCCAGAGACTTGGCCAAGGACAATCGGAGGCCGGGGGGACCCTGACTTTCTGGCTGAAAGAAACCTACTAAAGTGTTGGGAAAGAAGAGACTTTTTTGAGTTTATCCAGCGCCTTGGTTAGACGGACATCTAGAAGCCCGTGTGCAATTGGGGAATAAATAACGGAGAAAATCCGCTCTGTTTCCTGTCTGGTCCTTTATTACATGGGCGAACAGCACGGTGTTCTTTTGCAATTTCTATTCGTTTCGATATTCTGTGTGAAAGTGAAAAATCTTTTGATCTTTGAAAAGCCTTTAATTTTCCTCTGGTTCCTACGTAATATCGGGTCTTATTCATACAGTTCAAATTTCTTCACTACCCTTTGGCTTGAAACAACTGGAAAATTCCTTTAGTTTCCTTTTGAATAACCGCAAAAAAAAAGAAAAAAAAAAAGCAGTGCGAAGCATGTAATAATATCGTGCAACCAAATTCAGGTGCCCTTCCGGTACATTTCCTATTCATTTATTTCTCTTCACTGTAACTTTGCTGATAGAAAGACCGTGTTATCTTTGGAGGATCGTACTTATATCTGTGAATTTTAACTGGCTTGCATGCGGAAGGTTTTTCATCTTCCGGAACTACAGTTTTTGTTTTGTTTTGTTTGTTTTTCGGTAGAAAACGTTCTTTTAAGATAGCAGCCATTGAAGAAGCTCTCGAGTTGGTTCTCGAATGCCCTCTTTGGTCATCCAGGTGGTTTCTACCTCCATGCTTCACAGCATCTGGGAAAATCAGAAATGCATTCATTGTTTCAGCCGCGTTTATTTTTTCAGACATTTAAACAAATTTTCCCATAAGGATACTGTTGTTTCACCTCTACACGTTATCCATAACATTACCTTTCTTTAAAGGGAAAGGTCTCATTGTCGGGTTAAAGTATTGAACTTTGAGCTTTGCCTGTTCTTGAAAAACCTTTAAATTAAATCGAAAGCACTAAATAGATGTTTTTGAACCCCACAGTAATGCTGATTGAATGTCCTTATTCTTCTTACCCTAGACCACAAGTGTGACAGCAGTAGATAAAAATCTGTATTTTTTTGATAGACAGTTTTGCTAGGCGTCATTGTTTCCATGATGGGCTCGGCTGCTGCATGTTTTATAAGGCAGATGTAAAAAATCAGCAAGCTATGCACACATGCATTATTTGAATTTTAGTGGAAAAATCCAATTAGTCATTGCATAGCAGGGCAAAATTTTAATCGTTTGTTGCAAGTTTGTGTGTTTCTGTTCACTTTACAAATAAAATACAAATTACCAAGAAATACATTGAATGTTTTACAATGCAAAGTAAGTATATATGTATATATATTCTCTTTTAGATTTTGGAATTTTTGGTATCAGAAAAGCAGGTTCTGAAAAGTAAGATAAAAAATACACTGTTTATTAATCAAAAGAGACAATATTCAATAAAGATGGGCTGGGGGGTACCATTTCTGAGTCAATTTTGGGAATAAAGAGTAATTTTTTTCCTCTAAGAATTTTGCTTATCTTCACCATTTTTTTTAAAGCTGGTGATAGGATTGTTTAGAAACAAGATACCTATGAAGATTAGATTTATAATGTACCATCCTTTCAGCTGGCCTGGATGAGCTGGAGAAATGCTGAATACACCATGGTAACTTAACAGTGCACATTATTCATTGCATGGTAGTAAAGAAAACACATTTAGAACTCCAGTAGCAGATCTGGGTGCTATTTATGAATCTTGGTATTTTTGCATAGCTCTAAAAACTGGAGCAGCTATATTTTTCATAAAGCAAGTGGACATATACTTGCCAGAGGAAATGCAAACACACTTCCTCTTTTGTTTCTTTTGTTTCTCTGCTTTCTTTCTTTTTTTTTTTTTTAAAAAAAAACTTTATTTATTTATTTATTATAAGTACACTGTAGCTGTCTTCAGACACCCCACAAGAGGGCATCAGATCTCATTGCAGATGGTTGTGAGCCACCATGTGGTTGCTGGGATTTGAACTCATGACCTCTAGAAGAGCAGTCAGTGCTCTTAACCACTGAGCCATCTCACCAGCCCCCGCTTTCTTTTTTTTTAATGCTAAAAGATTTGCTGCCTATTTCCAATCAGTTTCACAGTTTATAGCCAGTGTTCTGAAATCAGTATTATTGAGAAGTGCCCCCATGGCACTTGGGAGACTGAGGTATTTAAAATTATAGATAGCATTGAGAGTTTGTTAAACCCATCAAAGGAGAGACAGCAAGACCTTTGAAGTCTTGTTCAAAAGCAAATAGTGGATATAAATTAATGAGAAGAACTGTTTTCTTTGTGGCCTCAGATTATGTTACATCCTGATGATCCACCGTGACTAGCTCAGAATGGCGCATTACCTTGCTGCTACTGCTGCTGCTAGTGCTGAAGAGATGCTTCTCAGAGAGTTACCGACTGAGTTAGGGAGCCAAGTCTCTAAGCAAGATGTCCTGACAAGATTGAAATGTATATAAATGGCAGTAACTTACTAAGCTAATTTGAAGACAGAAGTTTGTGATTCTGTAGATTGTGATGACTGTTCCAGCAACCTGGTTCTGAGCTGCTTATTCCCAGTAATTGGGTGAATTATGCAGATCAAAACACTGATTTGAAATTTGTTGAAAGATGATATTAAATGATCTGTGTTGAGAATGATGATCCAAATCTGTAGACTTCTGTGTTACAGCTTTTCTTCCCTTTTTTGGTTTGACTATACAACCTATAATTATAATCTGATCAAATGCAAGGCTCACTCAGAATTTTCCTTCCACTGTACAGCATTGCTAACTTACATATGGAAGTTACTGCATGTAGGAGACCACTATCAGATTGGCTTTTAATAAGTACACTTGGGATAAATCTCAGTCAAATAAATGGTTTAGTAAACCAGGCAGTGGTAGTGCATGCCTTTAATCCCAGCACTTGGGAGGCAGAGGCAGGTGGATCTCTGAGTTCGAGAGTTCGAGGCTAGCCTGGTCTACAGAGTGAGTTCCAGGACAGCCAGGGCTACACAGAGAAACCCTGTCTCGAAAAAAAAAAAAACAAAAAAACAAAAAAATGGTTTAGTAAATATTGAGGTCCTAAAGAATGGATTTTATGGTACAACATTAGAAGCTTTATTATTTCATTACATGAAAAACAGAATAGCAATAGTCTAAGGTCAAAAACATGATTTTCTTAAATTTGAAGTATTTGAAGTTTTAAAAATAATTGTTTCAAAGTTATGCTTAATTTTACTTTTAATACTTTACCCAGTATGTGAACTGGAAGAAATTAAGCAATTAAAGAATTCAGTTATCTCACTATTTCTCGTTTTCTTCGTAGCTCTAAATTGTTCTCAGACCATTATCATTTTGTTTCCTTTATGGACCTGTGCCTAAACTTGAAACTTACTTTTTATCTTTAATTGTACTAGTGGATGATTTAACTTTGTGATTTTGGTTTTCTGTATATTTTTGAGACGGGTCCTCAGGCTCACCCAGACAGGCCACATCTTCATGATCTTTTGCCTGAATGTTCTAAGTGCTAAGGTTATAGCCATGAACCACTACATGTCACTGTCATACATCCTTATCACACAAGAGTCATTTTAGTTCACATATTCTCTAATTTGAATTTATTTAGATTTCTCTCAATTACTCTAGATTTGATTGTGATCTCAACACTTCTCTCTTCCCCTTTCTTAACATGTATTATATACGGAAGGCATCTTGGGTCTTGATGTTTATCTATACTAATATTTAAGTAACTATATTAAAACCGAGGTCAGACATTAAACTACTTGTGTGGATACATATAAGCTAAGTTTTAATTGAAATTAACCATTTCATTGCCATTCTTTTTTTCTGTAGCATTTCTTAAGGCTTAAAGTGGCATTCTCTAAACAATTACAAAATCATGTCAAGCTCAATTGAACAGAAAAAAGGGTCTACAAGACAGCGTAAATGTGGCTTTTGTAAGTCAAATAGAGACAAGGAATGTGGACAATTACTGATTTCTGAAAACCAGAAGGTGGCAGCACACCATAAGTGCATGGTGAGTATATGGACATCCATCAAGAGACCTCAAAACCATTCTCGAGAGAGAATCTTAGTAACTAACCTATTAGTATTGCTCAATAGGCAAGCAAAGGAAGGCTAGATTTTTAAGAAATGCTTTAACACTATGCAATATCACTTTAATAGAAAATTCATTTTTAAGTTTAACATCTTAGTCATTATCCTGATGTAATTATATGCGAACTGTAATTTTTTCAAATGTTATTTATAGCTGTTTTCATCTGCTTTGGTATCTTCACATACTGATAATGAGAGTCTTGGTGGATTTTCTATTGAAGATGTCCAAAAGGAAATTAAAAGAGGCACAAAGCTGGTAAGTTGGTATTTCTGCCTCTTAACCATAAGAATTACTTAAAACTCATGAAGAAAGAAATTACTTATTTTAAATCGATTACTTTGTAAATTTCTGATAATTTTAAATTGTGGGCTGTTTTTATTTTCTAGCGAATAAATCCAAAACTTGATTTGTTTACAACTCATGAAAAAGCAGTGAATCAATATCTTGAAATATTTCTTCTCAAATGGAAAATCTTCTTAAAGCCTGTGATCACTTACAAAATAAGCAGTTTACTTAATATGCATGTATTATGTTTAAAAATCTTCACTCAAATGTATTTTTCATAATTCTGGTATGTCTTCACTTTTCATCATAAAGTTAGTATGGGTCATCACAAACCGAGATGACAGTGGCCCCTCAGCAGGAAAGTGATAACTCTTGCTACAGAATCTTGTTCTGGAGTTTGGCTATATGACACAATATATATGACTTTGGATAACTTTTGGTGCATCTTTCAGGAATTTTTCTGAAGCTGTGCTAGACTTATGTTTCTATAGTTATCTTCACCAGTAATCAGAGTGGCAAGATATTATATTGCTCCTTGGGAAAAGTAGTGTCATCTCAATGGGTATTTACAACACCCGGCTTATCACGCAAAACTTAATTGAGTGAAAGATTTCTTTTCATTTGGCTGTTTTTCCTAATTGA